>NC_057803.1:727869693-727876946 GCF_018294505.1 Triticum aestivum | reverse complement strand
GCTTTATTATAATTACCCTGACATTTAACTGCGCACTCCGAACATTTTTGTTTAATTTTTGAAAACTTTTGTTGGTTGCCAAATTTTTAAATTGAATTTGAATCGGTTTCGAACTAATGCGAGATTAACCACAGTAATTGAGGTGACGTGGCATCATTAGCGGAGGATTACTGTAGCGTAACTATCCGGGCGTCACAATTCTCCTCCACAACAAGAAATCTCGTCCCGAGATTTAAGAGGTAGTGAAAGGGGGGAAGGTTTGGTAACGAGTCTAGCGGGTCTTCTCATTCTGGCTTGCTCTTCTCGAAGAGACCGGTCCAATACGTTGATGTCTTCATTCCTTTGCTTCCGGTCATCATGATGAAGTCGACATCCTTTCTTCGGGATCTTCATCGTACTTACGAATAGGTAACAGGGCAGATCGGCAACGACAGAATGCTATAAGGGTAATAATCTAGGATTAACCCATGAATGAGTATAAGAGTACCGCTCGAGTTGAACAAATAAAACACATCGAGAGTGAGGTTCGAAGGTACAGTAAGAGGTTCCAAGCAGGTAGATAGTGGCTCGAAGTCTAAACCAGAGTGAGAAAGGGGTTCAGAGTAGCGAGAGTAAGTATAGCGTCTGATACCAGAAAAGAACACTCGGAAGGTGGCCCGTGAATTAAATACAAAGCCAAGCATGGGGAATAACCATTAGAAACAGGGTTGTATAGGTGAGTCAGGTTTCGATCCTGTGAAACTGTGGGTGATGGGCCCACCATGTGGGTTAAGTAGGAAGGGCAGTAATGTATTGCACGATCGTGTAAGCAAGGCATGTCAGAGGATAGCCTATCAGTTATGTTGGCAACAATATCAGTACCAAGGGCGAGGGACGAAGAGAACTAATTCCTGCTCGTTGAACAAGGCGGACCAATAGGCCAAGTTCTCGTCCATCGGTGGCTACCGGAATGTCATCAACAATAGTAACAGGGTTACATCAGACAAGATGGTACACCGAGGTGTTTACATAAGCAGGGAATTATTACCGCTCATATAGATCACAAGAAGGTTTAAACAAAACAATGGAAAGGAAAATGTGTTTAAATACATAATTCAGGGGTATATCCTTTCCAAGGGCAAATAGAGCATGATATCCATGACAGGATATAAAGTAGAAAACCCTTTTAGGCAAGGGGAGAGAAATTTCATGACATTACCGATACAGCGGTGTTTGGATAACTGAGCAGGAAACATTTAGCATTCGGCTTCAAATGTTCTTATTGAAAATCGGAGTACCACAGGCATGCTTCGAGATAGCATTGACATGGTCATCAGGTGAAGATCAGACTTTGGAAACACAAAGGATCCATCAGGAACAACTTATAGAATAAGTCTTCCAATTTCCTCACGGAAGAATGACTAACACTGCTAAAAGGAAGAACTATAACAATAGGCCCTCTGGGCAGGTGTGTTAGGATGACATCACCTTATCGGGTTAAAGACCAATGTTATAACCCTTGGAAATATGTTCAAACCATCACATCTGACCGAGGTTCAGGTATGATTGGTGTCAGGATACCTCAGGCTCAGGATGCCTGAGCAGAAAGGTGCAACACAAATTGACGGGATAACACTGTAAGATTCTCGGGAAATGAACTATGAAGTGATTCCCGTTAACAAGAGTTCATCATTATCCCAAGGAGAGGACAATGAGGTGGATGATGAACTCAACGACGATTCTTCGAGATTTCGAAAAGATGGATTTCCACAATTAAGTGAACAAGGAGATAACATTTGTCAGATCAAATGATATAAGGAAGTATGCTCGAGGAAAACATACACAATTAAACATTGGTTGAAAGGTGCACCCGAAATATGGGTTGGGTTGCACGACCAATGTTAGAATGGTGATTCAATAATCAACAGTCTAAGAATGAACGACCGACCATTAACTTCAAAGCAATAGGGTTGCTAGAAGTTTTGGGATTACACATCACAGTCCATTTGTCGGTGGTTAGAAATAACACCGTGACCAGGAGAAGAATGGTGATGGTGATAAGTATCACTTGTATCAAGAATTCTCCAGAGGTGGTGAAATTCTCACAACATTGAGGACATAAGAGATGTTAATGTTCCAAGGTAAAGAAGAACAATTACTGGATTACAAGGAACTCAAGGTATAACACCAAACACGAACAAGCTTGTGTTGGTGGGAAGGCAATAAAGTGGTCGATGATAACACAGATCATCAAGGGCAAGGATGGTATTTCTCATCATGAACTCAATTGATATCCTGGAAGAGCTCATAAGGTCGATGATGATCACGACACATTTTTCGAGAGATTTCACGAAGATGTAATCAACCAGCGACGACAGCAAGTCAAAGGAATGAGGTAGCGGAAGGTTATTGGAACCATGGGTAGGACACAAACTTGAAATCAAGCTTGTTGTTCAAGGCGAACTGATATGACGAGGAAGATCGACGTAAGCTTAGCTCATCGTCGAAAATTTTGTGCTCCGGGAAGAAGGACCAGGTAGCACAGTTAGAAGTTTGCACGATAATGATATAGCCGATAAGGCTAGGAATGACTTGAAGGATTATTAAACTCGTAAGCAACCAGAATTACTTAGATTTATTGAATCGGAGTGCGGAATCGATTCACTTATCGGTGTTATCGGTTGACGACAACCCAGAACCCAGGAAAATTGGAATCGGTGAGAGATAACAGTTGATGAAGAACCCATAAGAAGTTATGTAGTTCCCTGACATTCTCGCGGTACCAGAGGGTATACTCAAGGGTAGAGCGGGATAGAGGTTGGACAAGTGAAATCATTTGCAGAAGGCAAGCACTTAAACTTGTCCAAGAAATGGGAAAGAAGAACAATATGGTCGAAACCACGGTCGCAAAAGACCAAGCATAGATAAGAGAAGAAGTTATAACAAGGGGATTATTATTACTACGAGAAGCTTCCATGATAAGTTCCACCTCGGGGCATGGGCATGAACACAAAGTTCAAGGTCGACTCCCACTTCTCTAAAGCATAACCTTACATTCACTTCTCGTTTCGATAATGGCATTAGTTGTTGAAAGTTTTACCTGGTGCAATACCAGATAAGTATGACTCGTGAAATCTTTCGGGTTCACACCGATGAGGGAAGGCGTTGGTTCAATCCCATCGGGGCTTCTTACGAACATATACCATAAGCTTCAAGAGTAAATATCACCAGCTCAAAAGTAGAGCATGGTTGACAAAAGGAAAGGATACAATTTAACAAAGGCATTATGTATCGGAGAAGGACTCACAAGGTGATTAATTATTAAGGACACTGTCGGATATAATAATCCAACAGTGGATATGGCGATCCACAGTGGAGCTGAGGTGAGTATCGATACCCAATCAGAGGAAGAAAGAATGCAAATGCAATAGATTATGGATTCGTCTGAATAATTCAAAGCTTAAATGCAAAGGAATTATGATTTCCAAAACAAGGGATCAGAAGCAGACGTTCTGATCAAGGATGGATCACTTGAATATACCAGAGGCACAATCGACGACAGATAGTTTGGTCGAGAACCAGCTCAGTATCAAAATGACGTCTGAGCCAGAAAGATAATCCTAGGATTCGACTGATGATTGTGAACATTCACAATGTATTGAATCAACGGACTCAAAAATGATGGTGACAAAGGATGCCAATATGATTACTATACTTATGGGATTAATCATAATGAAAGCAAACAAGAAATTCCAGAGCAATAGGTTGCTGAGGATTTACGGAATATCGAATGGTATTTCGAAGACTTTTGTGTAACACATGAACAACTGGGGGATGAGCGGATACTCGATAAGTGCGAGAATTAACCGTAGGGGTATTCAGGTGACAAAGAACAGCAGGGCAGTAAGCTCAAAGGATTAATAAACAACGACGAGTGTTTCGGGGTATCTTGTAATAACAAGACCAACTGGGGATGAATGTAAGAATAACAACTGCAAGTAGTTATCCATTAGGGTTTACGGTGGAAGGGGAATTGCAAATGCGATGAACACAAGTTCTCGAGTTAACAGCGGAGAGCATCTTCAGGGTCTTCTGGTGCAGCAGACGATCATCAGTAATAAGGGGCTCTCCGGGTGAAAGTGATAACGAGATCCTAATGTTAGATTTAGTAAAATTCATTTAACCCGAATAGAGGAGAGATCAGAGTCCCAGAGTAAAGGTCAAGGAGTAAAAGATCCTAATACCCCCCAATGGCGATGTGGGCCCGTAAGCCACACAGCCATGTTCGTAAAAGTTTTTCAACGACTAGACTCAACTTCGGCCAAGGAGTTGGAAAGGGGGATTCCTACAGGCAGTTGGCTCTGATACCAACTTGTGACGCCACCGATTCAATCGTACACTAATCATACACGCAAACGTGTACGATCAAGATCAGGGACTCACGGGAAGATATCACAACACAACTCTAAAACATAAATAAGTCATACAAGCATCATAATACAAGCCAGGGGCCTCGAGGGCTGGAATACAAGTGCTCGATCATAGACGAGTCAGCGGAAGCAACAATATCTGAGTACAGACATAAGTTAAACAAGTTGCCATAAGATGGCTAGCACAAACTGCGATACAGATCGAAAGAGGTGCAGGCCTCCTGCCTGGCATCCTCCTAACTACTCTTGGTCGTCGTCAGCAGCCTGCACGTAGTAGTAGGCACCTCCAGTGTAGTAGGAATCATCATCGACGGTGGCGTCTGGCTCCAGGGCTCCAGCATCTGGTTGCGACAACCAGGTAGAAGGGAAAGGGGAAAAGAGGGAGAAAAGCAACCGTGAGTACTCATCCAAAGTACTCGCAAGCAAGGAGCTACACTACATATGCATGGGTATATGTGTAAAGGGCCATATCGGTGGACTGAACTGCAGAATGCCAGAATAAGAGGGGGATAGCTAATCCTGTCGAAGACTACGCTTCTGGCTGCCTCCGTCTTGCAGCATGTAGAAGAGAGTAGATTGAAGTCCTCCAAGTAGCATATCCAAGTAGCATCTCCAAGTAGCATCTCCAGTAGCATCGCATAGCATAATCCTACCCGGCGATCCTCCCCTCGTCGCCCTGTGGAAAAGCGATCACCGGGTTGTCTGTGGCACTTGGAAGGGTGTGTTTTATTAAGTATCCGATTCTAGTTGTCATAAGGTCAAGGTACAACTCCAAGTCGTCCTGTTACCGAAGATCACGGCTATTCGAATAGATTAACTTCCCTGCAGGGGTGCACCACATAACCCAACACGCTTGATCCCATTTGGCCGGACACACTTTCCTGGGTCATGCCCGGCCTCGGAAGATAAACACGTCGCAGCCCCACCTAGGCACAATAGAGAGGTCAGCACACCGGTCTAAACCTAAGCGCACAGGGGTCTGGGCCCATCGCCCTGAGCACACCTGCACGTTGCGTGGGCGGCCGGAAGCAGACCTAGCCTAGTGGCGTTCTAGTCCAATCCGGCGCGCGCCGCTCAGTCGCTGACGTCACGAAGTGCTTCGGCTGATACCACGACGCCGGGATACCCATAACTACTCCCGCGTAGATGGTTAGTGCGTATAGACCAAATGGCCTGACTCGGATCAAATACCAAGATCTCGTTAAGCGTGTTAAGAATCCGCGAACGCCGAACATGGCCAGGCCCACCTGTCTCCTAGGTGGTCTCAACCTGCCCTGTCGCTCCGCCACAAAGTAACATTCGGGGGCCGTCGGGAACCCAGGCCCACCTCTACCGGGATGGAGCCACCTGTCCTTCCAGCCCCCATCTCCGAACAGTATCACAGGTAATGTAATAGTGTAAACTATATGTAGTATTTGCCCGTGATCACCTCCCGAAGTGATCACAGCCCAGTAGTATAGCATGGCAGACGGACAAGAGCGTAGGGCCACTGATGGAACACTAGCATCCTATACTAAGCAGTAGGATAGCAGGTAAAGGTAACAACAGTAGTAGCAAGGACAGGCTATGCAGCAGTATAGGATTAACTGAAAGCAGTAACATGCTACACTACTCTAATGCAAGCAGTATAGAGAAGAGTAGGCGATATCTGGTGATCAAAGGGGGGGGGGGCTTGCCTGGTTGCTCTGGCAAGAGAGAGGGGTCGTCGGTGACGTAGTCGATCACAGGGGCATCAGCATCGGTCTCGGGGTCTACCGGAGAGAAGAGGGGAGAGAAACAGTAAATACATAGCAAGCAAGAGCATAACAGGACAACATGCAGAGCTAGACGTGTTCTAACGCGGTGCTACACGTTACCGGCGAAGGGGGATAACATCCGAGGATGTTTCCCCAGGTTTAGCATTTTCGGACAATTAAAAGGGAGGGGAAAAGTTCCATGTTTGCTATGCTAGGGACGTGTGGCGGCCGAACGGGCCACGTATTCGGATTCGTCTCGTCGTTCTGAGCAACTTTCATGTAGAAAACATTTTCATCCGAGTTACGGATTATTTTCTATGATTTTCTAAAGTTTTAATGATATTTTGCAATTTAATTAATTCGAAAATAATGAGTAAATGCTAGGTGCACCCAGATCTGGTGTACACATAAGTGTACCAGAGGGTGACATGTGGGTCCAGGCGGTCCCAGTTGACCAGTCAATGTTTGACTGGTCAACAGGGGGTGGGGTCCCCCTGTCATAGACTCACTAGGCTAGTCTAACAGTTTAGTTAACTAAACTAGATGATTAAGCTAATTAATTCTAATTAAACCAATTTAACTTTGTTAATTACTTTTATTAAATCATTTTTTTGTTTTATTTATAAAACAAAACAGGGAAGAGGGCCCCAGCTGCCAATGGCACAAAAGCCACTGGAGCGGGCTTAACAGGCGCGGGCGAGGGGAGCGGGCGCCCGCCCGAACGGGGCGTGGGCAAGGCCGTGGCCGGTGATGGCCACCGGGGCGGCGGCGCGGCGCCGGCAAGGGAAAGCGAGGGCGAGGCCAGGTGCGGTGGTGGCCGGGGCGGCCGGCGGAGAGGCGGGGGAGCACGGGGCCGTCGCAGCAGCGAGGCACCGACGGAGGCGGTGAACGACGCGGCTATGGCGAGCTTCGGCCTTGGCAAGCAACGGTACAAAGGGGCATGGATCGAGACTGGGAACAGTGGGAATCGGACGAGAGGCTCCCCACGAGCTCGATGGTGAGGTCGAGGGGGCCGGGGACGGCTTGGACGCGACGAATCGGAGCGACAAAGACGACCTACGGCCATGGCGGCTAGCGAGGCTACGGGGACGAAGGGAGTAGGGGGAGG
>NC_057803.1:727867187-727869242 GCF_018294505.1 Triticum aestivum | reverse complement strand
AATTTTTTTTTAAAAGTGAAAAAATCTGCCCTGTATAGTTTAGTATGACGAGTTTAATTTATTGCAGCTGCTGGGATGATTGCCGAATGGTGCAGCAATGCTTGTGTCAAGAAATTTGTTCCCTACATCTGTTTTGTGGCAAACAACCTGGCATGTGTCATTTTCCCCGTGCCCTGGCTCTTTAGGTACACATTTCATCACTTAGCTTGTTTTCAGTACGTAAGTGTGCTGGTAGATAAACATTTTTTTAGATAATGGAATTATCTCTGGCCTCTGCGATTGCACACAGCCCTGTTCTTACAATAAATTCAGCTTTAAAGCTGATCACCAAAATAGAAACAAAAGTCCAGCAACCAATAAGCTCCCCTGAAAACAACCTGCATAAAAAAGGTGAACTTTTTGTCTCAAACACCATATCATTAAGTGTGCCCCAAATCGCCCACATAAGAGTAGCAACCCCCACATAGATGTACTAGCATGCATGCATGGGTTTCTAGGTGTACTACCTGTCTAAACAAAGTGCCGTACTTGCTGCAGATCATGTGGCCCTATGCGGCACCGTCTTAATGGCGATTCTGATTGCATCCCTTGTACCCTACAGATTTTACTGCTTATGGAGGAATTTCGACGAACTTGACTTCTGGAGAATTGGAATGTTTGCCTTGTGAGTACTTGTTGTGATCTACTACCTCGACATATTTTCTGGTAGATCATGCAGCATAGAATGTATCCCAAAAGTCATTAGACCCCCAAACAATCATATTTTCTGGTCTGCCCCTTGCCATTCTATGCTAGCTCCGCCACTGATGCTACCTTATTAAACTGCACTCCGTGCTGATGAACACACCCATTATTGCAGATTTTGAGCCCTGCGTTGATTGGCCAGATGGTGACAGGCAAGACCGTGGCCAAAGTGTCATATGTGAAGATCCTTTCAATGGGTTTTTTTGATCTACGACGCTACTCGTACACAATCTCTTCTGGATCGGTGGTGATGACGACTGCTTGATCAATGTTGCTGGAATGCTTTACGTCCATGCAAGTACTGATGCCGCTCGGCATGTTACGAGCGTCGGTTCATCGCTATTCTTTGTCGGTTAGGATAGGATATATAATATGATAATGATGTGCGCGAACGAACGTGTCTAGCTAGGTAGAAGGAAGAAAAATAAAATGTAGACAACTAGCTAGCCCTTGACTGCATGCGAATTATGACGTCGTACATATATGCGTTATCTAGTGATGATAGTGATACACTACTAACAGTGAACAGTATTAGTAATGTGCAGGTAGTTTCTCTGCTTGTTGCCAATGAGTCCCATCTTCCTGCTTCTTTATGTAAATTAAAGTGCAAGCTTATTGCTACTACTTATATGTGTGCTCTACCTAGCTTGTGTCGATCATGTACGTGACAAGCAAGGTGGTTTATTTGTTTAATTACATGCTATGTTATTGTGGACTACACACTGCTTGCTACTCGTTTATTTCAGTCTTTCTTTCTGGTGGCTACGTACAGTATAGTATAGTATCTCTCACACTTGCTTGACACGGCCCACACATGCACACGCACGTACTGTATGCAAATACAAAACGGCTTCTGTAGTACGCCCTGCCTGCAACAATATACACGATGAACTTGCTTTCAAATATACCGTCTAGCTGTTGTAAAACATATGGGCATCACAAGTAGTCTACCTCCTGCCTTTCTTTGATGACAATAATGATGCTGTGTTGTAATAATGTATCGGAGGCTACACGCCCAGAACACAGCCTGAGGCGGTAAAGAAACTTGCCGGAAATGTCACATCAAGTTTACTGATGCTAATTAGGAGGACTAAACATGATCTAGTTATAAAACTAATTACCCAATGGATTGGAAAACACGAGACAAATCTATTAATCCTAATTAAGACATGATTAGAAAAGTAAAATGCATAGTCGGTCCACGAACATGGCAGGGTGTGCCATCTAGGTCGCCGAACTCCTAAAATGCACATTGAGCTCCCCAAGCTTGCTAATTCATACAGTAATCATGCCACGCAAGGTTATGTTGAT
>NC_057803.1:727864169-727865364 GCF_018294505.1 Triticum aestivum | reverse complement strand
GAGAGAGAGAGAGATGAAAAAACACACTAATGCCGACAAAAAAAGCAAGAATAGTTCGTTGTTTGGCCTAGTGAAGTAGTCAACGGTTTTCTATGCAATCTGTCATTTGTATGGAAAAGGCACTGACCGAAAAAATAAATAAATGGCTTTCTATGCATGGCTGAGGAACATGCTATCAAGATGTTCGACTGTGTTATCGAATACGAAGCTTCAGGGAACTGATGGCCTCTGCAGATCGCATGTCAATTCCGGAGCCTCACAACATGGTACGGAATCTAGTGTTGTTGGGTCTATAGGGCCCAGCAAGGTTGTCAGAATCGCGACTGAAGTCTTAGAATCTTACGACCTTACGATCCAAACAAGCCCCTTCGATTCTAAGATTTTGCGCATAGAATCAAAGTTTATACGATCTGGTAATAATGATTCTACAACTCACGGTCCTACCAACGGAGCTTTGATCCAATTGAAAATCTCGATTTTGACAACTTTGGTGCACCGGGAATCACGTGCGATTATCCTTGGAAGTTCCTTGAGCTATCACGGCACACTGCCCTTATTGATCACGTTGTTTTCGTCATGGGAATAACCCCATCGACATTGGTTT
The DNA here is from genome assembly GCF_018294505.1 of Triticum aestivum. Taxonomy (NCBI): domain Eukaryota; kingdom Viridiplantae; phylum Streptophyta; class Magnoliopsida; order Poales; family Poaceae; genus Triticum; species Triticum aestivum. The sequence goes on along the minus strand of NC_057803.1, from coordinate 727,864,760 downwards.
TCATCACACCCTAAGGAGGCAGCGACAACTTTAGATCTCGGTTGTGTGTCTAAGATGTCGGCCTCCCGTCTTCATCAACAAACTACTGCGGGAATGCCTAGTAGTGGCGGGCGGGAAAAGCCCAGCAGTGGCGAGCCAGGCTCACAGGGGCGCCCGCTACTGCTATAATGGAATCAGTGGTGGGCGTGCACCTGCCACTAGTGGATTCTTTGCAGTGGCAAGCCACGTGCATGTGCCTGCAACTATTTAGTGTTGTAGCGGTGGCGGTCGGATTGGAGTGCACGCCACTGAAAGCCTAGGCATGCGAATTAATTTGTTTGCAGCCATGGCAACAATTATGCTTCCATGACTGCGTTCTGCATAAAACCAATTTCGGAAATTCAATACGCTGCGACCTTGGAGATTAGAAGCAAATAAAGCACGTATTGTATGCTTAGGCATGAAAGTTCACTAGGTAATTAGTACTCTTCATAACATCTAGTAACACTTCAAATTTGTTCCAGTTAACAAAGCAACATCAAAGTATCAGGCATCTTAACTAGGTATCTATGAGCTCATCGGATTGAAGATATTTGACATGGACCTTATTTC
>NC_057803.1:727860855-727864159 GCF_018294505.1 Triticum aestivum | reverse complement strand
CGAACGAACGTGTCTAGCTAGGTAGAAGGAAGAAAAATAAAATGTAGACAACTAGCTAGCCCTTGACTGCATGCGAATTATGACGTCGTACATATATGCGTTATCTAGTGATGATAGTGATACACTACTAACAGTGAACAGTATTAGTAATGTGCAGGTAGTTTCTCTGCTTGTTGCCAATGAGTCCCATCTTCCTGCTTCTTTATGTAAATTAAAGTGCAAGCTTATTGCTACTACTTATATGTGTGCTCTACCTAGCTTGTGTCGATCATGTACGTGACAAGCAAGGTGGTTTATTTGTTTAATTACATGCTATGTTATTGTGGACTACACACTGCTTGCTACTCGTTTATTTCAGTCTTTCTTTCTGGTGGCTACGTACAGTATAGTATAGTATCTCTCACACTTGCTTGACACGGCCCACACATGCACACGCACGTACTGTATGCAAATACAAAACGGCTTCTGTAGTACGCCCTGCCTGCAACAATATACACGATGAACTTGCTTTCAAATATACCGTCTAGCTGTTGTAAAACATATGGGCATCACAAGTAGTCTACCTCCTGCCTTTCTTTGATGACAATAATGATGCTGTGTTGTAATAATGTATCGGAGGCTACACGCCCAGAACACAGCCTGAGGCGGTAAAGAAACTTGCCGGAAATGTCACATCAAGTTTACTGATGCTAATTAGGAGGACTAAACATGATCTAGTTATAAAACTAATTACCCAATGGATTGGAAAACACGAGACAAATCTATTAATCCTAATTAAGACATGATTAGAAAAGTAAAATGCATAGTCGGTCCACGAACATGGCAGGGTGTGCCATCTAGGTCGCCGAACTCCTAAAATGCACATTGAGCTCCCCAAGCTTGCTAATTCATACAGTAATCATGCCACGCAAGGTTATGTTGATGTGGACCTCACGCGAATGGATTAGCAAGTTTAGGGAGCTCAGTGTGCATTTTAGGAGTTTGAGGACCTAGATGCACACCCTGCCAAGTTCGTGGGCCCACTGGGCATTTCACTCTAATTAGAAGATGTTTAGGTAGCACCACATTGTCTAATCATAGCCATTAGGCACAAAACAGCCGTCTCGCGAATTTTTTCGGGATTATGAAATGGGTTTTGTCGTTAATCAATGTTTAGTACTCCTAATTAGCATGGGAACATAAGACATGATGGGTGAATAGTAAAAACTTGCCGATCTAAAGAATGCCTGAATCGAAAACAAAATATTCTGAAATGAAAAGGAGTTTTGTGCCCTCGTTCCCGTAAAGTTTTCATTAACCTACGTGTGTTTGTGAATGCATGTGGCCCAATCCGATTGAGTCAACGAGGCACTATTAGGAAAAGGCCTACTAATGGCGCACCGGTTTGCCTACTAATGGCGCACTACCGGTGCGTCATTACTAGCACGCCACTAGTATTTTTTTACTAATGGCGCATCACTGGTGCGCCATTAGTATCTGTTATACTAATGGCGCATCACTGGTGCGCCATTAGTATCTGTTATACTAATGGCGCACAATGCAGTGCGTCATTAGTATAGCCCACGGTGCGCCATTAGTATCCGGTATACTAATGGCGCACCACATAGAAGTGCGCCATTATTAATATATATTTTTTCAAAAAAAAATTCAGATTATTTTTTAAAAAAAAATTCAATTTTTTTATTTTTTTTCAATTTTTGTTTCGTTTTTTTCTTAATCTCAAGTCACTATGGCTTAATCTTGGGTCAATATGCTTAATCTTCGGTCAAATCACACTCCGTGGTCAAACTTCTCAAAAGGTCACCCATCATCACACTACTCTAGCCCAAGCACGCTTAACTTCAGAGTTCTATCCAATCCCAGCAACAGCTCACTTCACACGCACTTCGTTATATATCTAGCATATCAATCCTATTATACCTTGTTGATGTCTAGGACTTTGTTCATGTTCATGACTATGATGAAATTTTGAAAAATATTTCAAACTTTCCGGTCATATTACGTATCATTTTTTGCAAAACAATTCAAAAAAAAATTCAAAACCAATTTTTTTCTATTACTAGTGGCGCACCACATCCATGGTGCGCCACTAGTAAGTTTGAATTTTTTTGAATTTTTTTGCCTCTAGATCTTGAAAGCCCGTAACTTTTTTTCTGTTAGGTTTTTGGGAATTTTGAAAATGTTTAACGCGGTTCCCCCCAGTTAAATTTGGATGTAACTTTTCGAGTAGATGATTTTTCATATAAAAAACTTTTTAATCCGAGTTCGTACGTAAATTGAATTTTTTTTTGAAAAAAACTTAGTTGCGCCATTACTAACTCAGGTGCGCCATTACTAACAATTTTTTTTAATTTTTTTAATTATTTTTTTCAAAACTACTAATGGCGCGCGGTGGGTGTGGTGCGCCATTTCTATGTCAACTAGTAATGGCGCACCATACCCACGGTGCGCCATTACTAGTTTTGTAAAAATTAAAAAAAAATACTAATGGCGCACCGTAGGATGTGGTGCGCCATTAGTATTTGCACACTAATGGCGCACCAACACATGGTGCACCATTAGTATTTAGTAATGGTGCACCACATGTACAGTGCGCCAATAGTATCCATTCCATCTATAGCCCTTTTCCTAGTAGTGAGGGTACCAGGCGGATTCGAAAGAAGAGGATGGAGAGAGAGAGAGATGAAAAAACACACTAATGCCGACAAAAAAAGCAAGAATAGTTCGTTGTTTGGCCTAGTGAAGTAGTCAACGGTTTTCTATGCAATCTGTCATTTGTATGGAAAAGGCACTGACCGAAAAAATAAATAAATGGCTTTCTATGCATGGCTGAGGAACATGCTATCAAGATGTTCGACTGTGTTATCGAATACGAAGCTTCAGGGAACTGATGGCCTCTGCAGATCGCATGTCAATTCCGGAGCCTCACAACATGGTACGGAATCTAGTGTTGTTGGGTCTATAGGGCCCAGCAAGGTTGTCAGAATCGCGACTGAAGTCTTAGAATCTTACGACCTTACGATCCAAACAAGCCCCTTCGATTCTAAGATTTTGCGCATAGAATCAAAGTTTATACGATCTGGTAATAATGATTCTACAACTCACGGTCCTACCAACGGAGCTTTGATCCAATTGAAAATCTCGATTTTGACAACTTTGGTGCACCGGGAATCACGTGCGATTATCCTTGGAAGTTCCTTGAGCTATCACGGCACACTGCCCTTATTGATCACGTTGTTTTCGTCATGGGAATAACCCCATCGACATTGGTTTTCATCACACCCTAAGGAGGCAGCGACAACTT
>NC_057803.1:727860016-727860435 GCF_018294505.1 Triticum aestivum | reverse complement strand
ATCAGTGGTGGGCGTGCACCTGCCACTAGTGGATTCTTTGCAGTGGCAAGCCACGTGCATGTGCCTGCAACTATTTAGTGTTGTAGCGGTGGCGGTCGGATTGGAGTGCACGCCACTGAAAGCCTAGGCATGCGAATTAATTTGTTTGCAGCCATGGCAACAATTATGCTTCCATGACTGCGTTCTGCATAAAACCAATTTCGGAAATTCAATACGCTGCGACCTTGGAGATTAGAAGCAAATAAAGCACGTATTGTATGCTTAGGCATGAAAGTTCACTAGGTAATTAGTACTCTTCATAACATCTAGTAACACTTCAAATTTGTTCCAGTTAACAAAGCAACATCAAAGTATCAGGCATCTTAACTAGGTATCTATGAGCTCATCGGATTGAAGATATTTGACATGGACCTTATTTC
>NC_057803.1:727832513-727858952 GCF_018294505.1 Triticum aestivum | reverse complement strand
CGAAACGGAAATTAATCAACATTTCGCCAAAATATTGGAACTCATGTTGTAATCCCTTCAAAAACAAGATATAACTAGCACTTGCATTTTTATATGTAAGCAAATTCAACTCAACTTGAATCATAGATCCGATCCCCTTGATATTGTATTGCAATAACCCAAGGTGTCGAGTGTAAACTGCCACTATAAATGAATCTATGAACTATCTAGATGCAAAGGCAGACTTATAGGACAGTGTTAATTAGGTCATACCTTTGGCCACAATGGGGCAGATCGAGGGTGAAGGCGAGGGCGCCGAGGGGGAGGGCAGGGATGGCAAGGGCGACGGGATGGAGGACGAGGGCGAGGGCCACGTGATGGAGGAGGAGGGCGATGGGGCAAAGTGCGAGGGGGAGGGCGAGGCCGGCTGCGGGAGCGGACGACAAGGGCAGCGAGGCCTACAGCGGGAGCGGACGCCAAGCAAGACGGCGTCGAGGGAGGCGAGGAAGAGGCGATGGCGGCGACAAGAGGGTGATAGGGGTAGTGAGAGTGAGAGTGATGTGGGGAAGTGGAGCAAGGGCACGACGGAGATAGAGTCCTTCTGATATGACGGGAGATTCAAACTACCCGCCACTGCTACTTTGGGGCGGCCGGGGAAACTTTAAGCTGAATTTGATCAGACAATAGCTAACTTATGTGTGGCGAGGGCAAAGTGCCGCTCGCCACAGCTAACGTCTACATAGTTTTTTTGGCGCGGGTTCAAAGCATTCACTTGTAGCGGGTCATGTCAAGTGCCCACCACTGCTGACTTTAAGACCAGGGGCGGGTACTCCCTCTATTCCTAAATGTAGTGCGCATAGGAAAGTTCAATAGTCAAACTCTCCCTTCTTTGACTACATTTATAGATGACAAATATCTACATCTACAGTATTAAGTAAATATCATTAGATGCATCATTAAGCATATATTTATATTATATTTGTTCGGTATTATTTTGGTTGATGCTTTTCTCACTAAACTTGGTCAAACTAAACAATGTTTGACTCCTAGGAAATTCTATGCGCACTACATTTAGGAATAGAGGGAGTATGATTTACCACCTGCCACTCTTGCCATTCATCACGTGGGCACATTCAAAAATGTTTATGTGTGGCGGGTCCTACAATCTGCCTGCTACTGCTATGTCTATAATTCTGGCCGGCGAGATTTTCACCCGCCACTACTATTTTTCCTATCTAGCAGTGGAGGTTGACTTAACTCATTTGAGCTCACCAATAATGCCTTTTCCCGTAGTGACGTGACTTGTAGCTCATTCGGAAAACTCTTAACAGTGCAATATGTGCCGAGAAAGGCCTTTGGAAGGTACCCTTTTCTTTTTCTGCAGTATACTCCATAGGAACTTTTGTGGAGTATGTTAGCTGTAGATGCTGCATGCAATAGGTCGTTGTCGAAGTATACTACATACAAATACTACTTTTTTCTCCACCAAAATTTTACACGTGTTAATTTTAATCATTGTCCTAGAGTCGCTAATAGAGCATCCTCATGCTTTAGCTAAACATTGTGGGGCTCATCTCAATTGTGAGTTTTCTTAATTCCTTTCATTGCGGATGATGTGTAGATATAGATAACTTCGTATTGTTCTATTTTTAAGTGATAGGTACCAACGTCTTTCTTCTCTCCTCCAATTACATGCATGCATCCACTAATGAAACCCACTTCTCTCACTATCGCCAATTACATATAATTACAATCATGCATGCACTTGATGAGAAAACATCGACATCATCCTACATCCTCCCTATTTTGAAACTTTGAAATGTTCGGTAGCTCAAACCATCGATCCAATTTAAAAATTGTTAAAAAGCTCACCACGAGGAGAACTTCGAAACTAGACCCCCTGTCGGTATGTTTCGACAACTTTTTTTCAGCAAAAAGTTACTAGGTCTGGGCTATGTAAGTTATCAGGTTTATAACACATAAAATACCAAGCTATTTTCATACAAATGATTAGGCATGAAAAATGAACTTCCAGCATTTCTCCCACGTGCACATGCATGCATGCACCACCGAACAAAACACTGATGTCATCCTTAGTTCTCCCTTTTTTGAAACTTCAACAAGTTTTGTAGCTTAAACTGTCAGTCCGATTGAAAAATCATTTTCACATAAAAAGTTCGTTGCGACGAGACCTTCAAAACTAAATCTCATGTTGGTATGTTCAGACGAATGTTTTTCGGTCAAAAAGTTATCAAGCCTTGCACCGTGCGGAAGAGCGTATGGTCAGTTCTCTCACAGATTTCCCATCATTTGGAAAATGGATGTGTCGTATGGATATTGTCTGAGCAATTTACACTGATGGCTTTCCTAAAAAAATGCAATGTTGATTGCTTTGCACCGTGCAATCCAAATTTCCCATAATATCATTTCTACGGGCTCAAATTGCCCATAATATCATCTTAGCAGGCTCAAATTGCATGGCCTTTTGGGCCTAGAAATCCTCCTAACCCCTCATCATCCATGGGCAGTATAAACCATACGATTCCTTGAGAAAGAAAATATAGGTAGGAAATCCGAAAACCCCCTAAATGAAAATCGCAAAACTTCCAGTTGTCGGAGTGTAAGTCTGAATCTCCGTGTCCAGTATTTAACCTCCTCTGGAACCCTCCGCAAGTCAGCATCCCGCCGCGCCGTGCGCCTCCTCTGAAACACCGCACCACATCTATTCTGGCCCTCGCCATCTCCCGTCTCTGGGTGGCCCTTGAACCTGCCATCCTAAAACTCACTGATTAGAGGCCAGTTGAGTGAGAGATATGTTGCATACTCTAAAAGAAAATCTTGTCTTTTTTTGTCACATATATATAGCCATCTTGCTTGTTCTGTAAAGATGGGTAAAAAGTTCTAATCTGTTTGTTTTGGCACGTTGATATATACCTCTTAATGGGTAACAACAGAGGTGTCACGGGGCATGACAGTGAAATGATGAGGTCAGTGCTTGTGGTTGACCACTTCAGTTCAGTTCAGGCTTTGTTTGGTTTTTGTTGTATGTTAGTACATGCTTTCGATGATACATTATTCTCATTAACGGTCGTTGGTAGGTGTGATCTCAATGGATGAGGACGACTAGAGAGAGAGAGAGAGAGAGAGAGAGAGAGAGACTTGTTTTTGGTGTGCGAGAACTAGTAAGCGACTAGTTGTGTGCAAATGGCACTGACATGAGAAAAAACAGAAGACACAGTAGACAACAACTATTCCGCATATCTAGAAATGTATCTTGTTTCATTTCTAATTTTGTGAAACAAGTTTCAATAGGAAAAAATTGTAACAAGATAGATTCCGGGGCCCGATGGTAATGTGTTCTTCGTACTATAACTTGAATGCATCCATTACATTGGGCCACACATTCAGTGCAAGTCCAACCACAGTTTTGTTGGCATTTACATCTTACGTGGTAGGTTGCCATATTGCTTGGTTTTTCCTACATTCTAGTTAGACTGACCTACATAGCATTGTACGATACGTTCAACGGTGGAGAACGAAGTTTTTTGTTTACCATCTCTTCAAAATATTTTAGATCACATTCGCTCGTGCAAGTTTGCTCATCTTAGTTCTTCAATAAATGTATGCAATAACTTCATGATGCCACTCGCAAAGGCGAATTAAGTCTTTGATCAAACTTTTGTTTGGTGTTTGTGTTTGCTTTGGTTTCTTTGGTATCCAAAATAAGCACTAGCAATTTGAGCATGAACCCCCAAGAACAATTAGCACCAACAACAAATAGGAATTCGGGCACATGGACCAAGCACAATTATCAACTTACAAGAATTATCAATTTGGGTAGGGAAGATGCCTCGAGATGCAAACCTTGGGCGCGAAAACGAGGGAGGCGGGAGACTCGAAAGAGGAGGCAGGATATAAACCTTCTGTAGAGGCGATGAGGGGGCGAGCTTTCGCAGGATCTATCGCCAATGACTGGTCGCCCGTGAGAGATGTGAGAGGGCAATAGATCAATGGGGCAAGGCGATTATATTTCAGGGAAACTTAGGTCAGCTGTGAAGTACTACGTGTAGCATGTCAGAATCATCCCACACCACCAGTAAGCAGGCTCTCGAAAGCATGGTCGGCTTAGGAACTGATGGAATGCAAGATTTAGGCTGGCGCCACTAGTAGTTACATATTCGTGGCATGCCAGAATTATTCCATGCTACTAGGAACCTATGCGGGGTTCAGGATATTGGACCCAAACACTGGCCGCGTGTGCACGTCTAGCCATGACCTAGTAATGTACCACACATTCAAACGAGTGGATGATGAGCTAACAATATTAGTGACTGTGTAACCGAACAAGAAAAGAATGGAAGAAAATGTGAAAGCTCATTGTGGGATAAGGGGCCTCGGAGACAAGAAAACCATGGGTATATAGACACAACCGGCTCCAACCTTCTCGATATGCAGTCCATTACATAAAGAAATCCTATAAACTCTTCATTTATCGATGATCCGGGGATTTTCGAGTACTACACTTCTCAAAGTTACCACGACCCAACAAATTGTGATGCATGTACTCAACCGACGGCAATAAAAAACAGATTGAGGTTGGCCATATCGATAGTTCAGTGTGTACGATCGAGTTGGCTTTAAAACGCTCTTTCTATAGCATGGCATGTGCTGGGCTTGAAATGTAAATAATTATTATCATTTAAGTGACAAAAAATCCTTGTCTGGGAGAGTGTAAGATGTAGCTGTGCAATGGGATGCTGGAGACCATGTGAGGCGACTAGGTGAGCCACAACGAAACCAGAACATGCAGGGACAATTTACAACCCAATCGAGATTACCTTGGACAACTGCAGGTTCAAACTATAATCTATCTATCTATACCTATATAATTTTAGACTCCCTAGAAAATCCTACATTAATCAATAATTAGGAGCCGTTAATCTGGTGGGACCGAATTATTGTTGGTGTAGATTGACTCACGTAATCCTGGCATTCCCTGCTGCTCAAAGGCATACTTCAGTCATGCCGATAGCAAGGATGTCCTCGCCAGAAATCATCTTCATAAGTAATTTCTATGATCCCCGTGATTAAATTAAAAATAGAGCACAAATGTTAGACATATCTACATATAGTGTTATGAACAATAAAGACAGAAAAGAATACAAATCATATCATGGTGTGTTTCATGATGTTGGTCTTAATATAATGTTGCACAGACGGCCAGCTCAAATAGTGCATATTTGATGGTAGGATCGCGATGATATTGGCCGTCTCATCCTGGTAAGCTCTTTCATTATTTAGGAGAAAATTAAAAAATTGTATTGATCATCATCGTCATCATCTTCCTCATCCTCAGGCTCCTGGCTATCGTCATCCTGGCTAACATTATCATCATCCTAGCACTCATCATCGTCATCATCCTCATCATCGTGGCTATCCTCATCATCGTCTTTGTCAGGCTGATCATCTTGGTCGGAGAAATACTTAATCCTTAACTTATTGACCGCTTTCTTCAAGTAAGACAAAACACACTCTCCCCCAATGAGCATATTATTTGAAATGTACCTGTTCCATCCATCGCCTCCTCTGATGGTTTTATACTTTTGTGTAAAAACACCAATTTTCTACGATTATCCTTCACCATCTGTCAAGTTGAAACTATCACCGATTAAATTATTGAATTTGACCCTTATGTTGCATGGGATACACAATGTAACAATTAAGAATAATGCAGTTAATAACTAATGGTATGCACAGTAAAAGAATTCAGGAAATGGTTAGAATTGAATGATAAAGTTAAACATTGTTACCACAAAATTTTTGAATCCATCTCAAAAGAAGAGCTTGAACTCTGCTGCATGGTTTAAACTATCTGTACATGGATTTTTGCAGACATTGTAGACCTTACGCATCATGACCCCTCATTCAAGAAGTTAAAGACTATTATAATTGGTGCTAAGTCATGGAAGTAATATTGAGAAGCGGGATAAAAAAATATGAAACTTGTTTGTATTAGAAAGAGTAAAAGTAAAAATCGGCATAACCTTTGGTACATAACTAAACATATTGAGTTCAAGAAATACGACAAAACGGAAATTAATCAACATTTCGCCCAAACATTAGAACTCATGTGGTAATCCCTCCAAACACAACATATAACTAGCACTTGCATTTTCATAAGCAGATTCAACTCATTTATATTACTCTACTATAGAAAAATATGAATGCAACTTGTTTGTATTAGCAAGTAAACCGAAAAGTAGGCATAACCTTTGCTACATAAGTAAACATATTAAGTTACAGAAATTTAGCGAAACGGAAATTAATCAACATTTCGCCAAAATATTGGAACTCATGTTGTAATCCCTTCAAAAACAAAATATAACTAGCACTTGCATTTTTATATGTAAGCAAATTCAACTCAACTTGAATCATAGATCCGATCCCCTTGATATTTTATTACAATAACCCAAGGTGTCGAGTGTAAACTGCCACTATAAATGAATCTATGAACTATCTAGATGCAAAGGCAGACTTATAGGACAGTGTTAATTCGGTCATACCTTTGGCCACAATGGGGCAGATCGAGGGTGAAGGCGACGGGACGAATTGAGGGCGAGGGCGCCGAGGGGGAGGGTAGGGATGGCAAGGGCGACGGGATGGAGGACGAGGGCGAGGGCCACGTGATGGAGGAGGAGGGCGATGGGGCAAAGTGCGAGGGGGAGGGCGAGACTGGCTGCGGGAGCGGACGACAAGGGCAGCGAGGCCTACAGCGGGAGCGGACGCCAAGCAAGACAGCGTCGAGGGAGGCGAGGAAGAGGCGATGGCGGCGACAAGAGGGTGATAGGGGTAGTGAGAGTGAGAGTGATGTGGGGAAGTGGAGCAAGGGCACGACGGAGATAGAGTTCTTCTGATATGACGGGAGATTCAAACTACCCGCCACTGCTACTTTGGGGTGGCGGGGGGAAACTTTAAGCTGAATTTGATCAGACAATAGCTAACTTATGTGTGGCGAGGGCAAAGTGCCGCTCGCCACAGCTAACGTCTACATAGTTTTTTTTGGCGCAGGTTCAAAGCATTCACTTGTAGCGGGTCATGTCAAGTGCCCACCAATGCTGACTTTAAGACTAGGGGCGGGTACTCCCTCTATTCCTAAATGTAGTGCGCATAGGAAAGTTCAATAGTCAAACTCTCCCTTCTTTGACTACATTTATAGATGACAAATATCTACATCTACAGTATTAAGTAAATATCATTAGATGCATCATTAAGCATATATTTATATTATATTTGTTCGGTATTATTTTGGTTGATGCTTTTCTCACTAAACTTAGTCAAACTAAACAATGTTTGACTCCTAGGAAATTCTATGCGCACTACATTTAGGAATAGAGGGAGTATGATTTACCACCTGCCACTCTTGCCATTCATCACGTGGGCACATTCAAAAATGTTTATGTGTGGCGGGTCCTACAATCTGCCTGCTACTGCTATGTCTATAATTCTGGCCGGCGAGATTTTCACCCGCCACTACTATTTTTCCTATCTAGCAGTGGAGGTTGACTTAACTCATTTGAGCTCACCAATAATGCCTTTTCCCATAGTGACGTGACTTGTAGCTCATTCGCAAAACTCTTAACAGTGCAATATGTGCCGAGAAAGGCCTTTGGAAGGTACCCTTTTCTTTTTCTGCAGTATACTCCATAGGAACTTTTGTGGAGTATGTTAGCTGTAGATGCTGCATGCAATAGGTCGTTGTCGAAGTATACTACATACAAATACTACTTTTTTCTCCACCAAAATTTTACACGTGTTAATTTTAATCATTGTCCTAGAGTCGCTAATAGAGCATCCTCATGCTTTAGCTAAACATTGTGGGGCTCATCTCAATTGTGAGTTTTCTTAATTCCTTTCATTGCGGATGATGTGTAGATATAGATAACTTCGTATTGTTCTATTTTTAAGTGATAGGTACCAACGTCTTTCTTCTCTCCTCCAATTACATGCATGCATCCACTAATGAAACCCACTTCTCTCACTATCGCCAATTACATATAATTACAATCATGCATGCACTTGATGAGAGAACGTCGACATCATCCTACATCCTCCCTATTTTGAAACTTTGAAATGTTCTGTAGCTCAAACCATCGATCCAATTTAAAAATTGTTAAAAAGCTCACCACGAGGAGAACTTCGAAACTAGACCCCCTGTCGGTATGTTTCGACAACTTTTTTTCAGCAAAAAGTTACTAGGTCTGGGCTATGTAAGTTATCAGGTTTATAACACATAAAATACCAAGCTATTTTCATACAAATGATTAGGCATGAAAAATGAACTTCCAGCATTTCTCCCACGTGCACATGCATGCATGCACCACCGAACAAAACACTAATGTCATCCTTAGTTCTCCCTTTTTTGAAACTTCAACAAGTTTTGTAGCTTAAACTGTCAGTCCGATTGAAAAATCATTTTCACGTAAAAAGTTCATTGCGACGAGACCTTCAAAACTAAATCTCATGTTGGTATGTTCAGACGAATGTTTTTCGGTCAAAAAGTTATCAAGCCTTGCACCGTGCGGAAGAGCGTATGGTCAGTTCTCTCACAGATTTCCCATCATTTGGAAAATAGATGTGTCGTATGGATATTGTCTGAGCAATTTACACTGATGGCTTTCCTAAAAAAATGCAATGTTGATTGCTTTGCACCGTGCAATCCAAATTTCCCATAATATCATTTCTACGGGCTCAAATTGCCCATAATATCATCTTAGCAGGCTCAAATTGCATGGCCTTTTGGGCCTAGAAATCCTCATAACCCCTAATCATCCATGGGCAGTATAAACCATACGATTCCTTGAGAAAGAAAATATAGGTAGGAAATCCGAAAACCCCCTAAATGAAAATCGCAAAACTTCCAGTTGTCGGAGTGTAAGTCTGAATCTCCGTGTCCAGTATTTAACCTCCTCTGGAACCCTCCGCAAGTCAGCATCCCGCCGCGCAGTGTGCCTCCTCTGAAACACCGCACCACATCTATTCTGGCCCTCGCCATCTCCCGTCTCTGGGTGGCCCTTGAACCTGCCATCCTAAAACTCACTGATTAGAGGCCAGTTGAGTGAGAGATATGTTGCATACTCTAAAAGAAAATCTTGTCTTTTTTTGTCACATATATATAGCCATCATGCTTGTTCTGTAAAGATGGGTAAAAAGTTCTAATCTGTTTGTTTTGGCACGTTGATATATACCTCTTAATGGGTAACAACAGAGGTGTCACGGGGCATGACAGTGAAATGATGAGGCCAGTGCTTGTGGTTGACCACTTCGGTTCAGTTCAGGCTTTGTTTGGTTTTTGTTGTATGTTAGTACATGCTTTCGATGATACATTATTCTCATTAACGGTCGTTGGTAGGTGTGATCTCAATGGATGAGGACGACTAGAGAGAGAGAGAGAGAGAGAGAGAGAGAGACTTGTTTTTGGTGTGCGAGAACTAGTAAGCGACTAGTTGTGTGCAAATGGCACTGACATGAGAAAAAACAGAAGACACAGTAGACAACAACTATTCCGTATATCTAGAAATGTATCTTGTTTTATTTCTAATTTTGTGAAACAAGTTTCAATAGGAAAAAATTGTAACAAGATAGATTCCTGGGCCCGATGGTAATGTGTTCTTCGTACTATAACTTGAATGCATCCATTACATTGGGCCACACATTCAGTGCAAGTCCAACCACAGTTTTGTTGGCATTTACATCTTACATGGTAGGTTGCCATATTGCTTGGTTTTTCCTACATTCTAGTTAGACTGACCTACATAGCATTGTACGATACGTTCAACGGTGGAGAACGAAGTTTTTTGTTTACCATCTCTTCAAAATATTTTAGATCACATTCGCTCGTGCAAGTTTGCTCATCTTAGTTCTTCAATAAATGTATGCAATAACTTCATGATGCCACTCGCAAAGGCGAATTAAGTCTTTGATCAAACTTTTGTTTGGTGTTTGTGTTTGCTTTGGTTTCTTTGGTATCCAAAATAAGCACTAGCAATTTGAGCATGAACCCCCAAGAACAATTAGCACCAACAACAAATAGGAATTCGGGCACATGGACCAAGCACAATTATCAACTTACAAGAATTATCAATTTGGGTAGGGAAGATGCCTCGAGATGCAAACCTTGGGCGCGGAAACGAGGGAGGCGGGAGACTCGAAAGAGGAGGCAGGATATAAACCTTCTGTAGAGGCGATGAGGGGGCGAGCTTTCGCAGGATCTATCGCCAATGACTGGTTGCCCGTGAGAGATGTGAGAGGGCAATAGATCAAAGGGGCAAGGCGATTATATTTCAGGGAAACTTAGGTCAGCTGTGAAGTACTACGTGTAGCATGTCAGAATCATCCCACACCACCAGTAAGCAGGCTCTCGAAAGCATGGTCGGCTTAGGAACTGATGGAATGCAAGATTTAGGCTGGCGCCACTAGTAGTTACATATTCGTGGCATGCCAGAATTATTCCATGCTACTAGGAACCTATGCGGGGTTCAGGATATTGGACCCAAACACTGGCCGCGTGTGCACGTCTAGCCATGACCTAGTAATGTACCACACATTCAAACGAGTGGATGATGAGCTAACAATATTAGTGACTGTGTAACCGAACAAGAAAAGAATGGAAGAAAATGTGAAAGCTCATTGTGGGATAAGGGGCCTCGGAGACAAGAAAACCATGGGTATATAGACACAACCGGCTCCAACCTTCTCGATATGCAGTCCATTACATAAAGAAATCCTATAAACTCTTCATTTATCGATGATCCGGGGATTTTCGAGTACTACACTTCTCAAAGTTACCACGACCCAACAAATTGTGATGCATGTACTCAACCGACGGCAATAAAAAATAGATTGAGGTTGGCCATATGGATAGTTCAGTGTGTACGATCGAGTTGGCTTTAAAACGCTCTTTCTATAGCATGGCATGTGCTGGGCTTGAAATGTAAATAATTATTATCATTTAAGTGACAAAAAATCCTTGTCTGGGAGAGTGTAAGATGCAGCTGTGCAATGGGATGCTGGAGACCATGTGAGGCGACTAGGTGAGCCACAACGAAACCAGAACATGCAGGGACAGTTTACAACCCAATCGAGATTACCTTGGACAACTGCAGGTTCAAACTATAATCTATCTATCTATACCTATATAATTTTGGACTCCCTAGAAAATCCTACATTAATCAGTAATTAGGAGCCGTTAATCTGGTGGGAACGAATTATTGCTGGTGTTGATTGACTCACGTAATCCTGGCATTCCCTGCTACTCAAAGGCATACTTCAGTCATGCCGATAGCAAGGATGTCCTCGCCAGAAATCATCTTCATAAGTAATTTCTATGATCCCCGTGATTAAATTAAAAATAGAGCACAAATGTTAGACATATCTACATATAGTGTTATGAACAATAAAGACAGAAAATAATACAAATCATATCATGGTGTGTTTCATGATGTTGGTCTTAATATAATGTTGCACAGACGGCCAGCTCAAATAGTGCATATTTGATGGTAGGATCGCGATGATATTGGCCGTCTCATCCTGGTAAGATCTTTCATTATTTAGGAGAAAATTAAAAAATTGTATTGATCATCATCGTCATCATCTTCCTCATCCTCAGGCTCCTGGCTATCGTCATCCTGGCTAACATTATCATCATCCTAGCACTCATCATCGTCATCATCCTCATCATCGTCTTTGTCAGGCTGATCATCTTGGTCGGAGAAATACTTAATCCTTAACTTATTGACCGCTTTCTTCAAGTAAGACAAAACACACTCTCCCCCAATGAGCATATTATTTGAAATGTACCTGTTCCATCCATCGCCTCCTCTGATGGTTTTATACTTTTGTGTAAAAACACCAATTTTCTACGATTATCCTTCACCATCTGTCAAGTTGAAACTATCACCGATTAAATTATTGAATTTGACCCTTATGTTGCATGGGATACACAATGTAACAATTAAGAATAATGCAGTTAATAACTAATGGTATGCACAGTAAAAGAATTCAGGAAATGGTTAGAATTGAATGATAAAGTTAAACATTGTTACCACAAAATTTTCGAATCCATCTCAAAAGAAGAGCCTGAACTCTGCTGCATGGTTTAAACTATCTGTACATGGATTTTTGCAGACATTGTAGACCTTACGCATCATGACCCCTCATTCAAGAAGTTAAAGACTATTATCATTGGTGCTAAGTCATGGAAGTAATATTGAGAAGCGGGCTAAAAAAATATGAAACTTGTTTGTATTAGAAAGAGTAAAAGGAAAAATCGGCATAACCTTTGGTACATAACTAAACATATTGAGTTCAAGAAATACGACAAAACGGAAATTAATCAACATTTCGCCCAAACATTAGAACTCATGTGGTAATCCCTCCAAACACAACATATAACTAGCACTTGCATTTTCATAAGCAGATTCAACTCATTTATATTACTTTACTATAGAAAAATATGAATGCAACTTGTTTGTATTAGCAAGTAAACCGAAAAGTAGGCATAACCTTTGCTACATAAGTAAACATATTAAGTTACAGAAATTTGGCGAAACGGAAATTAATCAACATTTCGCCAAAATATTGGAACTCATGTTGTAATCCCTTCAAAAACAAGATATAACTAGCACTTGCATTTTTATATGTAAGCAAATTCAACTCAACTTGAATCATAGATCCGATCCCCTTGATATTGTATTGCAATAACCCAAGGTGTCGAGTGTAAACTGCCACTATAAATGAATCTATGAACTATCTAGATGCAAAGGCAGACTTATAGGACAGTGTTAATTAGGTCATACCTTTGGCCACAATGGGGCAGATCGAGGGTGAAGGCGAGGGCGCCGAGGGGGAGGGCAGGGATGGCAAGGGCGACGGGATGGAGGACGAGGGCGAGGGCCACGTGATGGAGGAGGAGGGCGATGGGGCAAAGTGCGAGGGGGAGGGCGAGGCCGGCTGCGGGAGCGGACGACAAGGGCAGCGAGGCCTACAGCGGGAGCGGACGCCAAGCAAGACGGCGTCGAGGGAGGCGAGGAAGAGGCGATGGCGGCGACAAGAGGGTGATAGGGGTAGTGAGAGTGAGAGTGATGTGGGGAAGTGGAGGTTGACTTAACTCATTTGAGCTCACCAATAATGCCTTTTCCGTAGTGACGTGACTTGTAGCTCATTCGGAAAACTCTTAACAGTGCAATATGTGCCGAGAAAGGCCTTTGGAAGGTACCCTTTTCTTTTTCTGCAGTATACTCCATAGGAACTTTTGTGGAGTATGTTAGCTGTAGATGCTGCATGCAATAGGTCGTTGTCGAAGTATACTACATACAAATACTACTTTTTTCTCCACCAAAATTTTACACGTGTTAATTTTAATCATTGTCCTAGAGTCGCCAATAATGTCTGAATCTCCGTGTCCAGTATTTAACCTCCTCTGGAACCCTCCGCAAGTCAGCATCCCGCCGCGCAGTGCGCCTCCTCTGAAACACCGCACCACATCTATTCTGGCCCTCGCCATCTCCCGTCTCTGGGTGGACCTTGAACCTGCCATCCTAAAACTCACTGATTAGAGGCCAGTTGAGTGAGAGATATGTTGCATACTCTAAAAGAAAATCTTGTCTTTTTTTGTCACATATATATAGCCATCATGCTTGTTCTGTAAAGATGGGTAAAAAGTTCTAATCTGTTTGTTTTGGCACGTTGATATATACCTCTTAATAGGTAACAACAGAGGTGTCACGGGGCATGACAGTGAAATGATGAGGCCAGTGCTTGTGGTTGACCACTTCGGTTCAGTTCAGGCTTTGTTTGGTTTTTGTTGTATGTTAGTAAATGCTTTCGATGATACATTATTCTCATTAACGGTCGTTGGTAGGTGTGATCTCAATGGATGAGGACGACTAGAGAGAGAGAGAGAGAGAGAGAGAGAGAGAGAGACTTGTTTTTGTGTGCGAGAACTAGTAAGCGACTAGTTGTGTGCAAATGGCACTGACATGAGAAAAAACAGAAGACACAGTAGACAACAACTATTCCGCATATCTAGAAATGTATCTTGTTTCATTTCTAATTTTGTGAAACAAGTTTCAATAGGAAAAAATTGTAACAAGATAGATTCCTGGGCCCGATGGTAATGTGTTCTTCGTACTATAACTTGAATGCATCCATTACATTGGGCCACACATTCAGTGCAAGTCCAACCACAGTTTTGTTGGCATTTACATCTTACGTGGTAGGTTGCCATATTGCTTGGTTTTTCCTACATTCTAGTTAGACTGACCTACATAGCATTGTACGATACGTCCAACGGTGGAGAACGAAGTTTTTTGTTTACCATCTCTTCAAAATATTTTAGATCACATTCGCTCGTGCAAGTTTGCTCATCTTAGTTCTTCAATAAATGTATGCAATAACTTCATGATGCCACTCACAAAGGCGAATTAAGTCTTTGATCAAACTTTTGTTTGGTGTTTGTGTTTGCTTTGGTTTCTTTGGTATCCAAAATAAGCACTAGCAATTTGAGCATGAACCCCCAAGAACAATTAGCACCAACAACAAATAGGAATTCGGGCACATGGACCAAGCACAATTATCAACTTACAAGAATTATCAATTTGGGTAGGGAAGATGCCTCGAGATGCAAACCTTGGGCGTGGAAACGAGGGAGGCGGGAGACTCGAAAGAGGAGGCAGGATATAAACCTTCTGTAGAGGCGATGAGGGGGCGAGCTTTCGCAGGATCTATCGCCAATGACTGGTCGCCCGTGAGAGATGTGAGAGGGCAATAGATCAATGGGGCAAGGCGATTATATTTCAGGGAAACTTAGGTCAGCTGTGAAGTACTACGTGTAGCATGTCAGAATCATCCCACACCACCAGTAAGTAGGCTCTCGAAAGCATGGTCGTATTAGGAACTGATGGAATGCAAGATTTATGCTGGCGCCACTAGTAGTTACATATTCGTGGCATGCCAGAATTATTCCATGCTACTAGGAACCTATGCGGGGTTCAGGATATTGGACCCAAACACTGGCCGCGTGTGCACGTCTAGCCATGACCTAGTAATGTACCACACATTCAAACGAGTGGATGATGAGCTAACAATATTAGTGACTGTGTAACCGAACAAGAAAAGAATGGAAGAAAATGTGAAAGCTCATTGTGGGATAAGGGGCCTCGGAGACAAGAAAACCATGGGTATATAGACACAACCGGCTTCAACCTTCTCGATATGCAGTCCATTACATAAAGAAATCCTATAAACTCTTCATTTATCGATGATCCAGGGACTTTCGAGTACTACACTTCTCAAAGTTACCACGACCCAACAAATTGTGATGCATGTACTCAACCGACGGCAATAAAAAACAGATTGAAGTTGGCCATGTGGATAGTTCAGTGTGTACGATCGAGTTGGCTTTAAAACGCTCTTTCTATAGCATGGCATGTGCTGGGCTTGAAATGTAAATAATTATTATCATTTAAGTGACAAAAAATCCTTGTCTGGGAGAGTGTAAGATGCAGCTGTGCAATGGGATGCTGGAGACCATGTGAGGCGACTAGGTGAGCCACAACGAAACCAGAACATGCAGGGATAGTTTACAACCCAATCGAGATTACCTTGGACAACTTCAGGTTCAAACTATAATCTATCTATCTATACCTATATAATTTTAGACTCCCTAGAAAATCCTACATTAATCAGTAATTAGGAGCCGTTAATCTGGTGGGACCGAATTATTGCTGGTGTAGATTGACTCACGTAATCCTGGCATTCCCTGCTGCTCAAAGGCATACTTCAGTCATGCCGATAGCAAGAATGTCCTCGCCAGAAATCATCTTCATAAGTAATTTCTATGATCCCCGTGATTAAATTAAAAATAGAGCACAAATGTTAGACATATCTACATATAGTGTTATGAACAATAAAGACAGAAAAGAATACAAATCATATCATGGTGTGTTTCATGATGTTGGTCTTAATATAATGTTGCAGAGACGGCCAGCTCAAATAGTGCATATTTGATGGTAGGATCGCGATGATATTGGCCGTCTCATCCTGGTAAGCTCTTCATTATTTAGGAGAAAATTAAAAAATTGTATTGATCATCATCGTCATCATCTTCCTCATCCTCAGGCTCCTGGCTATCGTCATCCTGGCTAACATTATCATCATCCTAGCACTCATCATCGTCATCATCCTCATCATCGTGGCTATCCTCATCATCGTCTTTGTCAGGCTGATCATCTTGGTCGGAGAAATACTTAATCCTTAACTTATTGACCGCTTTCTTCAAGTAAGACAAAACACACTCTCCCCCAATGAGCATATTATTTGAAATGTACCTGTTCCATCCATCGCCTCCTCTGATGGTTTTATACTTTTGTGTAAAAACACCAATTTTCTACGATTATCCTTCACCATCTGTCAAGTTGAAACTATCACCGATTAAATTATTGAATTTGACCCTTATGTTGCATGGGATACACAATGTAACAATTAAGAATAATGCAGTTAATAACTAATGGTATGCACAGTAAAAGAATTCAGGAAATGGTTAGAATTGAATGATAAAGTTAAACATTGTTACCACAAAATTTTCGTATCCATCTCAAAAGAAGAGCCTGAACTCTGCTGCATGGTTTAAACTATCTGTACATGGATTTTTGCAGACATTGTAGACCTTACGCATCATGACCCCTCATTCAAGAAGTTAAAGACTATTATCATTGGTGCTAAGTCATGGAAGTAATATTGAGAAGCGGGATAAAAAAATATGAAACTTGTTTGTATTAGAAAGAGTAAAAGGAAAAATCGGCATAACCTTTGGTACATAACTAAACATATTGAGTTCAAGAAATACGACAAAACGGAAATTAATCAACATTTCGCCCAAACATTAGAACTCATGTGGTAATCCCTCCAAACACAACATATAACTAGCACTTGCATTTTCATAAGCAGATTCAACTCATTTATATTACTTTACTATAGAAAAATATGAATGCAACTTGTTTGTATTAGCAAGTAAACCGAAAAGTAGGCATAACCTTTGCTACATAAGTAAACATATTAAGTTACAGAAATTTGCCGAAACGGAAATTAATCAACATTTCGCCAAAATATTGGAACTCATGTTGTAATCCCTTCAAAAACAAGATATAACTAGCACTTGCATTTTTATATGTAAGCAAATTCAACTCAACTTGAATCATAGATCCGATCCCCTTGATATTGTATTGAAATAACCCAAGGTGTCGAGTGTAAACTGCCACTATAAATGAATCTATGAACTATCTAGATGCAAAGGCAGACTTATAGGACAGTGTTAATTAGGTCATACCTTTGGCCACAATGGGGCAGATCGAGGGTGAAGGCGAGGGCGCCGAGGGGGAGGGCAGGGATGGCAAGGGCGACGGGATGGAGGACGAGGGCGAGGGCCACGTGATGGAGGAGGAGGGCGATGGGGCAAAGTGCGAGGGGGAGGGCGAGGCCGGCTGCGGGAGCGGACGACAAGGGCAGCGAGGCCTACAGCGGGAGCGGACGCCAAGCAAGACGGCGTCGAGGGAGGCGAGGAAGAGGCGATGGCGGCGACAAGAGGGTGATAGGGGTAGTGAGAGTGAGAGTGATGTGGGGAAGTGGAGCAAGGGCACGACGGAGATAGAGTTCTTCTGATATGACGGGAGATTCAAACTACCCGCCACTGCTACTTTGGGGCGGCAGGGGGAAACTTTAAGCTGAATTTGATCAGACAATAGCTAACTTATGTGTGGCGAGGGCAAAGTGCCGCTCGCCACAGCTAACGTCTACATAGTTTTTTTTGGCGCGGGTTCAAAGCATTCACTTGTAGCGGGTCATGTCAAGTGCCCACCACTGCTGACTTTAAGACCAGGGGCGGGTACTCCCTCTATTCCTAAATGTAGTGCGCATAGGAAAGTTCAATAGTCAAACTCTCCCTTCTTTGACTACATTTATAGATGACAAATATCTACATCTACAGTATTAAGTAAATATCATTAGATGCATCATTAAGCATATATTTATATTATATTTGTTCGCTATTATTTTGGTTGATGCTTTTCTCACTAAACTTGGTCAAACGAAACAATGTTTGACTCCTAGGAAATTCTATGCGCACTACATTTAGGAATAGAGGGACTATGATTTACCACCTGCCACTCTTGCCATTCATCACGTGGGCACATTCAAAAATGTTTATGTGTGACGGATCCTACAATCTGCCTGCTACTGCTATGTCTATAATTCTGGCCGGCGAGATTTTCACCCGCCACTACTATTTTTCCTATCTAGCAGTGGAGGTTGACTTAACTCATTTGAGCTCACCAATAATGCCTTTTCCGTAGTGACGTGACTTGTAGCTCATTCGGAAAACTCTTAACAGTGCAATATGTGCCGAGAAAGGCCTTTGGAAGGTACCCTTTTCTTTTTCTGCAGTATACTCCATAGGAACTTTTGTGGAGTATGTTAGCTGTAGATGCTGCATGCAATAGGTCGTTGTCGAAGTATACTACATACAAATACTACTTTTTTCTCCACCAAAATTTTACACGTGTTAATTTTAATCATTGTCCTAGAGTCGCTAATAGAGCATCCTCATGCTTTAGCTAAACATTGTGGGGCTCATCTCAATTGTGAGTTTTCTTAATTCCTTTCATTGCGGATGATGTGTAGATATAGATAACTTCGTATTGTTCTATTTTTAAGTGATAGGTACCAACGTCTTTCTTCTCTCCTCCAATTACATGCATGCATCCACTAATGAAACCCACTTCTCTCACTATCGCCAATTACATATAATTACAATCATGCATGCACTTGATGAGAAAACGTCGACATCATCCTACATCCTCCCTATTTTGAAACTTTGAACTGTTCTGTAGCTCAAACCATCGATCCAATTTAAAAATTGTTAAATAGCTCACCACGAGGAGAACTTCGAAACTAGACCCCCTGTCGGTATGTTTCGACAACTTTTTTTCAGCAAAAAGTTACTAGGTCTGGGCTATGTAAGTTATCAGGTTTATAACACATAAAATACCAATCTATTTTCATACAAATGATTAGGCATGAAAAATGAACTTCCAGCATTTCTCCCACGTGCACATGCATGCATGCACCACCGAACAAAACACTGATGTCATCCTTAGTTCTCCCTTTTTTGAAACTTCAACAAGTTTTGTAGCTTAAACTGTCAGTCCGATTGAAAAATCATTTTCACATAAAAAGTTCGTTGCGACGAGACCTTCAAAACTAAATCTCATGTTGGTATGTTCAGACGAATGTTTTTCGGTCAAAAAGTTATCAAGCCTTGCACCGTGCGGAAGAGCGTATGGTCAGTTCTCTCACAGATTTCCCATCATTTGGAAAATAGATGTGTCGTATGGATATTGTCTGAGCAATTTACACTGATGGCTTTCCTAGAAAAATGCAATGTTGATTGCTTTGCACCGTGCAATCCAAATTTCCCATAATATCATTTCTACGGGCTCAAATTGCCCATAATATCATCTTAGCAGGCTCAAATTGCATGGCCTTTTGGGCCTAGAAATCCTCCTAACCCCTAATCATCCATGGGCAGTATAAACCATACGATTCCTTGAGAAAGAAAATATAGGTAGGAAATCCGAAAACCCCCTAAATGAAAATCGCAAAACTTCCAGTTGTCGGAGTGTAAGTCTGAATCTCCGTGTCCAGTATTTAACCTCCTCTGGAACCCTCCGCAAGTCAGCATCCCGCCGCGCAGTGCGCCTCCTCTGAAACACCGCACCACATCTATTCTGGCCCTCGCCATCTCCCGTCTCTGGGTGGCCCTTGAACCTGCCATCCTAAAACTCACTGATTGGAGGCCAGTTGAGTGAGAGATATATTGCATACTCTAAAAGAAAATCTTGTCTTTTTTGTCACATATATATAGCCATCATGCTTGTTCTGTAAAGATGGGTAAAAAGTTCTAATCTGTTTGTTTTGGCACGTTGATATATACCTCTTAATAGGTAACAACAGAGGTGTCACGGGGCATGACAGTGAAATGATGAGGCCAGTGCTTGTGGTTGACCACTTCAGTTCAGTTCAGGCTTTGTTTGGTTTTTGTTGTATGTTAGTACATGCTTTCGATGATACATTATTCTCATTAACGGTCGTTGGTAGGTGTGATCTCAATGGATGAGGACGACTAGAGAGAGAGAGAGAGAGAGAGACTTGTTTTTTGTGTGCGAGAACTAGTAAGCGACTAGTTGTGTGCAAATGGCACTGACATGAGAAAAACAGAAGACACAGTAGACAACAACTATTCCGCATATCTAGAAATGTATCTTGTTTCATTTCTAATTTTGTGAAACAAGTTTCAATAGGAAAAAATCGTAACAAGATAGATTCCTGGGCCCGATGGTAATGTGTTCTTCGTACTATAACTTGAATGCATCCATTACATTGGGCCACACATTCAGTGCAAGTCCAACCACAGTTTTGTTGGCATTTACATCTTACGTGGTAGGTTGCCATATTGCTTGGTTTTTCCTACATTCTAGTTAGACTGACCTACATAGCATTGTACGATACGTCCAACAGTGGAGAACGAAGTTTTTTGTTTACCATCTCTTCAAAATATTTTAGATCACATTCGCTCGTGCAAGTTTGCTCATCTTAGTTCTTCAATAAATGTATGCAATAACTTCATGATGCCACTCGCAAAGGCGAATTAAGTCTTTGATCAAACTTTTGTTTGGTGTTTGTGTTTGCTTTGGTTTCTTTGGTATCCAAAATAAGCACTAGCAATTTGAGCATGAACCCCCAAGAACAATTAGCACCAACAACAAATAGGAATTCGGGCACATGGACCAAGCACAATTATCAACTTACAAGAATTATCAATTTGGGTAGGGAAGATGCCTCGAGATGCAAACCTTGGGCGTGGAAACGAGGGAGGCGGGAGACTCGAAAGAGGAGGCAGGATATAAACCTTCTGTAGAGGCGATGAGGGGGCGAGCTTTCGCAGGATCTATCGCCAATGACTGGTCGCCCGTGAGAGATGTGAGAGGGCAATAGATCAATGGGGCAAGGCGATTATATTTCAGGGAAACTTAGGTCAGCTGTGAAGTACTACGTGTAGCATGTCAGAATCATCCCACACCACCAGTAAGCAGGCTCTCGAAAGCATGGTCGTATTAGGAACTGATGGAATGCAAGATTTATGCTGGCGCCACTAGTAGTTACATATTCGTGGCATGCCAGAATTATTCCATGCTACTAGGAACCTATGCGGGGTTCAGGATATTGGACCCAAACACTGGCCGCGTGTGCACGTCTAGCCATGACCTAGTAATGTACCACACATTCAAACGAGTGGATGATGAGCTAACAATATTAGTGACTGTGTAACCGAACAAGAAAAGAATGGAAGAAAATGTGAAAGCTCATTGTGGGATAAGGGGCCTCGGAGACAAGAAAACCATGGGTATATAGACACAACCGGCTTCAACCTTCTCGATATGCAGTCCATTACATAAAGAAATCCTATAAACTCTTCATTTATCGATGATCCAGGGATTTTCGAGTACTACACTTCTCAAAGTTACCACGACCCAACAAATTGTGATGCATGTACTCAACCGACGGCAATAAAAAACAGATTGAAGTTGGCCATATGGATAGTTCAGTGTGTACGATCGAGTTGGCTTTAAAACGCTCTTTCTATAGCATGGCATGTGCTGGGCTTGAAATGTAAATAATTATTATCATTTAAGTGACAAAAAATCCTTGTCTGGGAGAGTGTAAGATGCAACTGTGCAATGGGATGCTGGAGACCATGTGAGGCGACTAGGTGAGCCACAACGAAACCAGAACATGCAGGGATAGTTTACAACCCAATCGAGATTACCTTGGACAACTGCAGGTTCAAGCTATAATCTATCTATCTATACCTATATAATTTTAGACTCCCTAGAAAATCCTACATTAATCAGTAATTAGGAGCCGTTAATCTGGTGGGACCGAATTATTGCTGGTGTAGATTGACTCACGTAATCCTGGCATTCCCTGCTGCTCAAAGGCATACTTCAGTCATGCCGATAGCAAGAATGTCCTCGCCAGAAATCATCTTCATAAGTAATTTCTATGATCCCCGTGATTAAATTAAAAATAGAGCACAAATGTTAGACATATCTACATATAGTGTTATGAACAATAAAGACAGAAAAGAATACAAATCATATCATGGTGTGTTTCATGATGTTGGTCTTAATATAATGTTGCAGAGACGGCCAGCTCAAATAGTGCATATTTGATGGTAGGATCGCGATGATATTGGCCGTCTCATCCTGGTAAGCTCTTCATTATTTAGGAGAAAATTAAAAAATTGTATTGATCATCATCGTCATCATCTTCCTCATCCTCAGGCTCCTGGCTATCGTCATCCTGGCTAACATTATCATCATCCTAGCACTCATCATCGTCATCATCCTCATCATCGTGGCTATCCTCATCATCGTCTTTGTCAGGCTGATCATCTTGGTCGGAGAAATACTTAATCCTTAACTTATTGACCGCTTTCTTCAAGTAAGACAAAACACACTCTCCCCCAATGAGCATATTATTTGAAATGTACCTGTTCCATCCATCGCCTCCTCTGATGGTTTTATACTTTTGTGTAAAAACACCAATTTTCTACGATTATCCTTCACCATCTGTCAAGTTGAAACTATCACCGATTAAATTATTGAATTTGACCCTTATGTTGCATGGGATACACAATGTAACAATTAAGAATAATGCAGTTAATAACTAATGGTATGCACAGTAAAAGAATTCAGGAAATGGTTAGAATTGAATGATAAAGTTAAACATTGTTACCACAAAATTTTCGTATCCATCTCAAAAGAAGAGCCTGAACTCTGCTGCATGGTTTAAACTATCTGTACATGGATTTTTGCAGACATTGTAGACCTTACGCATCATGACCCCTCATTCAAGAAGTTAAAGACTATTATCATTGGTGCTAAGTCATGGAAGTAATATTGAGAAGCGGGATAAAAAAATATGAAACTTGTTTGTATTAGAAAGAGTAAAAGGAAAAATCGGCATAACCTTTGGTACATAACTAAACATATTGAGTTCAAGAAATACGACAAAACGGAAATTAATCAACATTTCGCCCAAACATTAGAACTCATGTGGTAATCCCTCCAAACACAACATATAACTAGCACTTGCATTTTCATAAGCAGATTCAACTCATTTATATTACTTTACTATAGAAAAATATGAATGCAACTTGTTTGTATTAGCAAGTAAACCGAAAAGTAGGCATAACCTTTGCTACATAAGTAAACATATTAAGTTACAGAAATTTGGCGAAACGGAAATGAATCAACATTTCGCCAAAATATTGGAACTCATGTTGTAATCCCTTCAAAAACAAAATATAACTAGCACTTGCATTTTTATATGTAAGCAAATTCAACTCAACTTGAATCATAGATCCGATCCCCTTGATATTGTATTGCAATAACCCAAGGTGTCGAGTGTAAACTGCCACTATAAATGAATCTATGAACTATCTAGATGCAATGGCAGACTTATAGGACAGTGTTAATTAGGTCATACCTTTGGCCAAAATGGGGCAGATCGAGGGTGAAGGCGACGGGACGAATTGAGGGCGAGGGCGCCGAGGAGGAGGGCAGGGATGGCAAGGGCGACGGGATGGAGGACGAGGGCGAGGGCCACGTGATGGAGGAGGAGGGCGATGGGGCAAAGTGCGAGGGGGAGGGCGAGGCCGGCTGCGGGAGCGGACGACAAGGGCAGCGAGGCCTACAGCGGGAGCGGACGCCAAGCAAGACGGCGTCGAGGGAGGCGAGGAAGAGGCGATGGCGGCGACAAGAGGGTGATAGGGGTAGTGAGAGTGAGAGTGATGTGGGGAAGTGGAGCAAGGGCACGACGGAGATAGAGTTCTTCTGATATGACGGGAGATTCAAACTACCCGCCACTGCTACTTTGGGGCGGCGGGGGGAAACTTTAAGCTGAATTTGATCAGACAATAGCTAACTTATGTGTGGCGAGGGCAAAGTGCCGCTCGCCACAGCTAACATCTACATAGTTTTTTTTGGCGCGGGTTCAAAGCATTCACTTGTAGGGGGTCATGTCAAGTGCCCACCACTGCTGACTTTAAGACCAGGGGCGGGTACTCCCTCTATTCCTAAATGTAGTGCGCATAGGAAAGTTCAATAGTCAAACTCTCCCTTCTTTGACTACATTTATAGATGACAAATATCTACATCTACAGTATTAAGTAAATATCATTAGATGCATCATTAAGCATATATTTATATTATATTTGTTCGGTATTATTTTGGTTGATGCTTTTCTCACTAAACTTGGTCAAACTAAACAATGTTTGACTCCTAGGAAATTCTATGCGGACTACATTTAGGAATAGAGGGAGTATGATTTACCACCTGCCACTCTTGCCATTCATCACGTGGGCACATTCAAAAATGTTTATGTGTGGCGGGTCCTACAATCTGCCTGCTACTGCTATGTCTATAATTCTGGCCGGCGAGATTTTCACCCGCCACTACTATTTTTCCTATCTAGCAGTGGAGGTTGACTTAACTCATTTGAGCTCACCAATAATGCATTTTCCCGTAGTGACGTGACTTGTAGCTCATTCGGAAAACTCTTAACAGTGCAAACTTGTAGCTCATTTCTTTTTCCTTTTTTTTGTTTTCCTTTCTAAATTACGCGACCACGTGCTTTTCTTTTTTCTTTTTTTCTTTTTTTCTGTTGTACTTTATTTTTTCCTTTTCTTTTTATTTTTAGTTTTCTGTCTTTTTCAAAATCTACGGACTTCTTTTCAATTTTATTAACTTTCTTTCAAATTCGATGAAGTTTTCTTCAAAATTGATGAACTTTTTTCATATTCGGTGAACTTTTTGCAAAATCGATGAACTTTTCTCACCAAATTCCATGAAGTTTTTCCAAAATCGATGAACCTTTTTTCAAATTCAATGAACTTTTTTTGAAAACCAGTGAACTTTTTTAAATTTGATGAACTATTTTCGAATTGGATGAACTTTTTTCAATATCGAAAATATGTTCAGATTTTTCGAAATTCGTTTGACTTTTCAGAAAATGTTTTTCGAAATTCCAATTTTGTTCATGTTTTTGAATTTTGTTCACGTTTCAAAAATAGTTCTGAATTCCAAATTTTTGTTCACCGTACTGAAGAAAAATTTTCATCATACATTGGAAAAATGTTCAGTGTGTATAAAAAAATGTTCATCATGTATAGAAATTTTGTTCAGCATGCATTCAAAATGAGTTCGTCGTATTTTAGAAAAAGTTCTATGTGTATTTGAATATTTTCACGATACATTGAAAAAATGTTCAATGTGTATAAAAAATGTTCATCGTGTAGAGAAATTTTGTTCAGCATGTATTCAAAAAAAGTTCAGTGTATTTTAAAAAGTTCAGTGTTTCTTTGAATAATGTTCACCCTGTACTAAGAAAATGTTCAATGTGTATTCTAAATTCGCTTTCGAAAAATTGTTCACAGTACAAAAAAATGTATTCAAATTTTGAACTTTGTTCAGTTTTTGAAAAACATAGTTCACATTTAAAATAAAAGGAATATTCGAAATTTGCGTACGATTTTCGAATCATTTGTTCGCATATTTAAGA
Source organism: Triticum aestivum (assembly GCF_018294505.1). Lineage (NCBI taxonomy): Eukaryota > Viridiplantae > Streptophyta > Magnoliopsida > Poales > Poaceae > Triticum > Triticum aestivum. The sequence continues at coordinate 727,833,239 of NC_057803.1, read as the reverse complement.
TTTTCATTTTTTCAAAACCTATTTTTCTTTATTGATGAACTTTTTTTCAAATTTGTGAACTTTTTTATAAGTTCCTGGACTTTCTTTCAAATTTTATGAAAATTCTTGAATTCACGAAAGTTTTCGTTTTTTTTTTGTCAAAAGTCAATACTTGACCGATCCAGGGAGCGAAGTAGGCGATCGAGGGAGAATGAACGAGGGAGCAAGGGGAGCGAACGAGCAGAAGTGGAAAAAGCGAACGAGGCAAGCTGGGCCGGCCCAGTTTGCGGGCGTGTGGGCGCCAGAGCGGGTAACCGGCGCTGAAGGCGCCCGTTAGGAGGACCCCGTAATCCTATAGACTAACCAACGTAGTTGTGCCCAGTTCGGCCAAAAATAATAATGTCCAGGCCGACATTATTAGAAATAAAAGATGGAGGAGAAAGCCCACAATGCTTTCACGGTTGTGAAAATAGACGCCCATGGAAGAGATATCCCTATAGTATCTACTATGTATACTCCATATAAAAAAACTATTGCACATCCTTTCTCTACTCGGTAATGAAAACAACAATGAAAGAATCTTACGCTATCAAAACTCTATTGTCTCTCTTCCTCCCCAAGAAAAACAAATCCATGTCTTTCTCATATTGGAGTAATCCAGATGGGATATGTATCCGATGTGCCCAGGGAACGACAAGATCAAGTCATGGCCCTCACTATGCCGATCCCTAATCATGATGCCGCACC
>NC_057803.1:727825337-727830780 GCF_018294505.1 Triticum aestivum | reverse complement strand
GAGAAAGATGGCATCCAGGCCAAATGATCCAGTTTCGCCAAGTGGTCGACTCACTAGTAGTTAGTTAATTACCTTTTCTTCTATCCTGCAAGGCAAAACTTTTGTTAAACTTGACCTGGTCGTTCTTACAGCATTGACGTGTGTAGCGTTCCGGTTTCCACGGGTGGCTGCACAAGACCAGCAGCTACGGTTATTCTAGTCATTAATCATTTGAACTATAATATCCGTCAGTTTCCATCACATGTAGAGGCAACAGGCAAGCTATGTATTTGTCGCAAAGAACTGACCATAAGAGGTACATGTCGCTCTTGGTGAGTTGCGTTTTTTTGTGTAATTACACTTTATATTTATTGATCATAAACAGAGTACATTGGGATAGAACCAAGATCATCGGTATTTAGTAGCCACACATGACGCCCCGACGAAAGGCCTAAAGCGTGCTTAGCGAGAATATGTGCTTCAATATTAGATTCACGTCCTTCGAACAAGAAGGAACATCTTGACAGTTGCGATGATGTTACATTGACACTAGTAGAAAAGGAGGCAATGGTCCAGGCCGGGTCAGCCCATTAGTCCCGGTTCAATCCAGAACCGGGACCAATGGGGGCATTGGACCCGGTTCGTGAGCCCTGGCGGCCAGCCGGGCCACGTGGGCCATTGGTCCCGGTTTGTCTGGACCTTTTGGTCCCGGTTGGTGGGACGACCCGGGACCAATGTGCCTTGCTCCTGGCCCACCACCATTGGTCCCGGTTGGTGGCCTGAACCGGGACCAAAGGCTTTCCTTTAGTTCCGGTTCAAGCCACGAACCGGGACCAATTTAGTTGCCTATATATCCCCCGCGAGCAGAGCACTCTCACTGCTCTGTTTTTCGTGGCCGGCGAGGAGAGAGCTTTGTGGTGCTCTAGCTCACCTCCTATGCACACGGGGTGTTTGATGGAATGCCCGAGCCACACTACTTAAGCTTTCTCCTCTCCAAGCTCGACGTCCAAGCTCCATTTTCCTCAATATTTGTCTAGGTTTAGCGGTCCGTCACGTCCCGTCCCCGTCTTCACCGCCGTCGATCGCCCGCGCCGATCTCGTCGCCGACACAACCGTGGTGAGCCTCTTGTTCTTATCTTCTTTCTGAAAGGAAAAAAAAATTCTTACGTGTATGTTTATATAGATATTTGTATAATTTTCTTACTTTTATTATTGCATCTTATATAGTGCGAAGGTTTTGGTATCCGCCCCCGTCGGCCCTCGTCCTGTCTATGATTCGGATGTGGTATATCTTATCTTTTCATAACTATTGGTTCATCTATTGTTTATGACAATTATGCCGACCAACGTGACATAGATTTTATTTATCTAGGAGGTTGTTGAACCAGAAATTCCAACCGACCCTATTGTCGAGAGGTTAAATTTAGTTGAAGAAGAAAGCAATTTCTTGAAGGAAAAAATTAGAAAAATTGAGGAGGAGGAGATGATATTGGAGTTGCATGTTGCGGATGTCGTGGATGATCACAAGATCAAGATGGATGCAATGCACTTGAAGATTAGAAAGATTAGAAAATATGCCATTCATACCGAGGCTTGGTATCATTATACCGTTGGATCAGTTGTTACATTGGTTGCGATTATGATCGCATTTGTTTTCGCATTGAAATGTTTTACATAGTTTCAATGTATGGTTTAATTAATTTAGATGCTCTGCAGAGCTTTATGTTGTTAGATGAGAACTATGTATGTACTTTGGTTTTAATATGATGATAAACTTCTATTAATCTGGTCACTTAATTATCTATTCATGATGTTCTGTAATGATTTTTGACACACTTAATTATATATAATGCACGCAGATGAACCGGCAATGGATGTACGGTTCAAGACACACCTCCGAGTACATTAAGGGCGTGCATGAATTTCTTCAAGTGGCTGAGGCAAACAAGTAGAATGGTTTTATGTGTTGTCCATGCCCTATATGTGGGAATACGAAGTCTTACTCTGACCGGAAAATCCTTCACACCCACCTGCTTTACAAGGGTTTCATGCCACACTATAATGTTTGGACGAGGCACGGAGAAATAGGTGTTATGATGGAAGACGGCGAAGAAGAAAAGTATGATGACAACTATGTGCCCCCTGAATACGGTGATGCTACTGAAGATCAAGAGGAACCAGACGATGTGCATGATGATGCTGCAACAGGTGAAGCTGCTGAAGATCAAGAGGAACCAGATGATGTGCCCGATGATGATGATCTCCGCCGGGTCATTGTCGATGCAAGGACGCAATGCGAAAGTCAAAAGGAGAAGCTGAAGTTCGATCGCATGTTAGAGGACCACAAAAAGGGTTGTACCCCAATTGCGAAGATGGAAACACAAAGCTTGGTACCGTACTGGAATTGCTGCAGTGGAAGGTAGAGAATGATGTGCCTGATAAAGGATTTGAGGAGCTACTGAAAATATTGAAGAAGAAGCTTCCAAAGGATAACGAATTGCCCGACAGTACATACGTAGCAAAGAAGGTCGTATGCCCTCTAGGATTGGGGGTGCAGAAGATACATGCGTGCCCTAATGACTGCATCCTCTACCGCGGTGCGTACAAGGATCTGAACGCATGCCCGGTATGCAGTGTATTACGGTATAAGATCAGACGAGATGACCCTGGTGATGTTGATGGCGACCCCCCCCCCCTAGGAAGAGGGTTCCTGCGAAGGTGATGTGGTATGCTCCTATAATATCACAGTTGAAACATCTGTTTAGAAATGGAGAGCATGCCAAGTTGATGCGATGGCACAGTGAGGACCGTAAGAAAGACGGGAAGTTGAGAGCACCCGCTGACGGGTCGCAGTGGAGAAAAATCGAGAGAAAGTACTGGGATGAGTTTGCAAGTGACCCAAGGAACGTATGGTTTGCTTTAAGTGCGGATGGCATTAATCCTTTCGGGGAGCAGAGCAGCAATCACAGCACCTGGCCCGTGACTCTATGTATGGATAAGCTTTCTCCTTGGATGTGCATGAAGCGAAAGTTCATTATGATGCCAGTTCTCATCCAAGGTCCTAAGCAACCCGGCAACGACATTGATGTGTACCTAAGGCCATTAGTTGAAGAACTTTTACAGCTGTGGAATGGAAACGGTGTACGTACGTGGGATGAGCACAAACAGGAGGAATTTCACCTAAAGGCGTTGCTGTTCGTGACCATCAACGATTGGCCCGCTCTCAGTAACCTTTCAGGACAGACAAATAAGGGATACCACGCATGCACGCACTGTTTACTTGACACCGATAGTATATACCTAGGAAGCTGCATGAAGAATGTGTACCTGGGCCATCGTCGATTTCTTCCGACCAACCATCAATGTCGAAAGAAAGGCAAGCATTTCAATGGCGAGGCAGATCACCGGAGGAAGCCCGCCATGCGTACCGGTGATCACGTACTTGCTATGGTCAATGATTTACACGTAATCTTTGGAAAGGGTCCCGGCGGACTAGCTGTTCCGAGTGACGCTGGGGGACACACACCCATGTGGAAGAAGAAATCTATATTTTGGGACCTACCCTACTAGAAAGACCTAGAGGTCCGCTCTTCGATCGACGTGATGCACGTGAAGAAGAACCTTTGCGTGAACCTGCTAGGCTTCTTGGGCGTGTATGGGAAGACAAAAGATACAGCTGAGGCACGGGAGGACCTGCAACGTTTGCACGAAAAAGACGGCATGCCTCCAAAGCAGTATGAAGGTCCTGCCAGCTATGCTCTTACCAAAGAAGAGAAGGAAATCTTCTTTGAATGCCTGCTTAGTATGAAGGTCCCGACTGGCTTCTCGTCGAATATAAAAGGAATAATAAATATGTCAGAGAAAAAGTTTCAGAACCTAAAGTCTCATGACTGCTACGTGATTATGACGCAACTGCTTCCGGTTGCATTGAGGGGGCTTCTACCGGAAAACGTCCGATTAGCCATTGTGAAGCTATGTGCATTCCTCAATGCAAAATCTCAAAAGGTGATCGATCCAGGCTAAGGAGTGATGTGGTGCAATGTCTTGTCAGTTTCGAGCTGGTGTTCCCACCATCCTTCTTCAATATCATGACGCACGTCCTAGTTCATCTAGTTGACGAGATTGTCATTCTGGGCCCCGTATTTCGACACAATATGTACCCCTTTGAGAGGTTCATGGGAGTCCTAAAGAAATATGTCCGTAACCGTGCTAGGCCAGAAGGAAGCATCTCCATGGGCCATCAAACAGAGGATGTCATCGGGTTTTGTGTTGACTTCATTCCTGGCCTTAAGAAGATAGGTCTCCCTCAATCGCGGTATGAGGGGAGACTGACTGGAAAAGGCACACTTGGAAGGGACTCAATAATATGCAGGGACGGATATTCTTGGTCTCAAGCACGCTACACAGTTCTACAGAACTCTACCTTGGTGACCCCGTATGTCGATGAACACAAGAATAGTCTGCGCCCCAAACACCCGGAGTAGTGCGACGACTGGATTACATGTGAACACATCAGGACTTTCAGCAGTTGGTTGGAAGCACGTCTCAGAGGTGACAACACTGTTTGTGATGAGTTGTACTTGTTGTCCAGGGGACCATCTTCGACTGTTACGATTTGGAAAGGATACGAGATAAATGGGAATACATTTTACACGATTGACCAAGATCAAAAGAGCACCAACCAAAACAGCAGTGTCCGCTTTGATGCAACAACCGAGAGGGGAAAGGACACATATTATGGTTACATAGTGGACATATGGGAACTTGACTACGGACATGATTTTAAGGTCCCTTTGTTTAAGTGCAAATGGGTCAATCTGTCAGGAGGCGGGGTACAGGTAGACCCACAGTACGGAATGACAACAGTGGATCTGAAAAATCTTGGGTACACTGACGAACCGTTCGTCTTAGCCACTGATATGGCACAGATTATCTATGTGAAGGACATGTCTACCAGACCGAGAAAAAGAAAAGATAAAGAAGCGAATACATCATACGATGAGCCAAAGCGCCACATAGTTCTTTCAGGAAAAAGGGACATCGTGGGAGTGGAGAGCAAGACAGACATGTCTAAAGATTATGAAAAGTTTCATGAAAATCCTCCCTTCAAAGTCAAGGCTGACCCCAGCATCCTGATAAGCGATGAAGATTATCCATGGTTACGGCGCAATAAGCAAATGACACAAGCGAAGAAAAAGTGGAGACTTTCTCCCGCAACTATTATGATGATACCATGCCAACTTTGTAACACACGAGTATGATACCATTGTCCGTTTTGTACATGCACATGCTATGTGGGTGAATTTATGATACCATGCCAACTTTCAACTTTTTCATAGTTCATTTGAAATGTTTTAATGTCTTATGGTTCGGCCCTCGTAATAATTAAAAATAGCAACAATAAGTATTTTGTTGTAAGTAGAAACAAAATAAAATAAATAAAGCAAGAAAGAAAACAAAAAAA
>NC_057803.1:727823867-727824483 GCF_018294505.1 Triticum aestivum | reverse complement strand
CTGAATACGACTAGAAACCCAACCATGGGCCAGGATTCAGGCCCGCAGTAGGCCCAGAAGGCCCATCAGGCAAAGCAGTAGCAAATAGGCCAGCAAGCCTACGGTGGAGAGGAGCTCGAGAGGGGTGCGGTAGTGGGGCTTATAAACCACTGCGCGCCCCTCTCAACTAGCGAGGTGGGACTAAACTTTGGCCCTGACGCTGGCAGCACAGGGTCCTTTGGTACCGGTTCGTGGCACCAACCGATACCAATGCCCACCCTTTAGTCCCGGTTAGTGCCACCAACCGGGACCAAAGGTCACCGCTTCCCGCCCTTTGGGCTGCTGAAAAGAGGCCCATTGGTCCCGGTTGGTGGCACCAACCGGGACTAAAGGGGGCATTAGTCCCGGTTGGTTTCGCGAACCGGGACCAATGCTCTTGCTATATATACAGCACTTAGGAAAATTTGACGAACACATCGCCAGTTGCCCCCGGCCCGCCCGACGATGCCGAGCTCATCGACGCTGCCAGGCTGCCCAGATCGACATCGTCCGCTGCCCCGACGCCGCCCGCCGCCCAGACGGTGTCCACGCGCCGCCATCGACGCCGTCGTCGTCGCCCGCGCCCGTCGTCGCCGTC
>NC_057803.1:727818906-727823200 GCF_018294505.1 Triticum aestivum | reverse complement strand
TATATATATATATATATATATATATATCCATCTGTACCATGTTTGAATAATAATTCACATGTTGTAAATATTTGCAGAAACTATGGAGCACTCCCAAGACGAAGAAACAGAAGCGATGTTGGGGGACATAATTGCAAATGGAAGTGATGAAGTTGCGTCATTTCTCCTCGACACCGATGGTCAGCTGGAAGGACTTGGTGAAGAACATGGCTATGTTCATGATGGATTCGGCCCATTAATGCCGGTACAAGAAGAGGACTATGTTCATGATGGCTCCAATGACACAATGGAGGTACAAGAAGGAGACCGTGCTGATTGCTCCGGTGACCAGTTAATTGATGCCTCCATTGTTTTGGTATATGTACACATATTAATTACTCTCGTCTTTCTTCCTTATAATTTCTAGCCCTCCGGGTCGAGCATAACTTCGGTAAGGAGACGAGGCCCGAAGAAAAAGTTGAGCTCGGATGAAAAGTTTGAGATCATAGAAATCGCGCCCGACGGCGAACCGATTGAACCCATCCGGACAAGGAAGGCATTTTCTGCTCAGTGCGGGGTTCTTGTTAGGGACAAGATCCCGATCAGCATCTAGCAATGGTATAAGCCTAAGGAGGAAGACCCTGAGGTGTCTTATGTCAATGATATGCAGAAAGAAGATCTTTGGACTCAGCTGAAGGCAAATTTCACCTTACCGCCAGAGGAGGATCCGGAGAAGCTAGTTAAAGAGCAATTAATCAAGTCTTGTGATCTTAAGAAGATGGCAACCCTAATGAGGAGGTGGAGGAAAGAGCTGAACCAGTTTGTCAAAAAAAAGACACCAGAATTCATCGGCAAATATGAGAAGATCAAAGATCACTGGCCCGCATTTGTGGCCCACAAGACATCGGAAAAGAGTAAGAAGATGTCGGTGACAAACAAGAAAAATGCTGCGAAGAAGAAGCTTCACCATCGCACGGGGTCAGGTGGCTACCTCAAAGCCCGGCCTAAGTGGTCCAAGGCTAAGCATGATCTGCTTGAAAAAGGGATCGAACTAGAGACAATGTACTGGAAAGACCGTTGCCGGACTTGGTTCTTCGGGGCTGGCGGAACCTTCGACCCTGTAACAGGGAAGTGCCATTGGACGGACGAGCAACTGCAAATACCAGTCAAGAACCTTCGACATATATCGATGCAGCGCAGCGAGGGACGTTCATTCCAAACAGGGAGAAGGACGAGCTCACAATGGCCCTTGGGAATCCTGAGCACCTTGGACGGACAAGAGGCACGCCAGGCTCCATTCCGTGGAAGGTTGGTTTTTCGGACGCAGGGGGTTACAAAACCCACAAGAGGAGGAAGAAACTGGAGCAGGGCCAACTGCAGGCGCTGCATGAAAGGGTAATGGGGCTAGAGGAACGAGAAGAGGAACGAGAAGCAGCAGATTGCAGCAAACGACCTGCCGAAGCTTCCCCTGAAGCTACCCCGCCATCTCAGCGGAGAAGCAGCGTGGCTTCCACCGAGCTGCTTCAGTTGGAGCATGTCTTGACGGCTCCTGCCAGCTATCCCATGGATGATATCACGGAGTCTCAAAATTGCCACATAATGGTGCGATGGATGAATTTGAAGATCAAGGCGGCTGTTGGCTCTATTTATCCTAGTGGACCCGGCACAACTTATCACTGCCAGCCGATTCCAGAAGGATATGCTAAGGTGATGGTAGATTAAATAACGGAGGGATTTGAGGACCTCCCGCTTGACCACCCTACCGGGGAAGGGGAGACTAGGCTGGGTTTTGCTCTGAAGACTCCATGCCTATGGCGGAAGGAGCTCATCAACCTTCCGAACTAGACGCCCCCGCCTCCTCCTCCTCCTCCGGCTAGTCAGGGCACTCTGCCTCCTCCACCGCCTCCTCCTCCGGCGAGTGACGATCAGGGCACGCATTGCGGCACTCCGCCTCCTTCTTCGCCTGCGCCGGCGCTCCCAAGCAGCCAGCAGCCTCCTCCTTCTCCGCCTCGCCAGCAAGGGCGGAAGAGACCCGCCGCCGCCCCGGCTGCTCCGGCGTGTCGTACTCCTTCTCCTCCGCCTCGTAAGCAAGCACGAAAGAAGACAAACATCGCAACCTCTCCGTCTGCTTCGGCGTCTAGCAGCACGACCAAAGGCGGGAGGCAATACAAATATGGTCCACCTCTCAAGCCTCTAGAGAAGTTACCATATGAGAGGACCGAGGAGGAAAACAATACGACTGTGCGGACCCACATGAAGGAGTTCTTTGAAGGGGTGAAAGAAAAGAGACGTCCACCTCCGGAGGAGAAGGTAGATCCACCTCCGGAGCAAAGCGCACTATCGATGCCCTGTGGAAACCACCAAAGTCTCCACCGAGAACCAACTATGAGCGCATTACTGAACAGACATATCTCCAAGCCCAGCGGTCGGGAACTACTGTCAGTGATAAAAGGTTAAAAGGACGAGCAAAGGGGAAACAATTGCCCAGCTCGGCGAAGAAGCACAGCAATCGTGCCCCCCGCTCAATGTGTCTAATGCTCCGGGGACGATGGCCGGTTATGGCAATCTTGAAGATTACCTGCCTGACGATGCACTTCCTGATTTCATGGAGGTGGACGAACACATATACGAGTACGGGAAGCCTCTCGTCAAAGATGAAAAATCTCTGGCAACAATGATGTGAAGATCCCATAGTTGGTACATGAAAACCTGCAGAGAGTCTGAGGGGACGAATAGTTTGTATCTGAACATTAAAGAGAAGCACAACCTTGTTTCAAATGATCTGTTGTGTGTTCCATTTGATGAGTTCTTTGCGTTCTTCAATGAAAAGGCCCTCGATAAATTAATGGTCTTTTGCTACTGCATGTAAGTACTATTTCTGTCATTAAGTCTCTATATATAGCTCGGCTCTTTCATTGCATGTATTTATAATTAATTATCCTCAATATATTATGCAGATTGAAGATCGTCGAGTGCAAAAAACAAGAAATTTGTGATATTGGGTTCATTAACACAAATATCATAGATGAATTTCTGGTTGAAAAGGACGTCAAAGAGGCCGAGGACAACTTGCTACAATCGTTGATCAAAAATCAAAACAAAGATACCATACTCTTTCCTTACAACGGCAAGTGAGTGTTACTGTCGTGTGCATATTCGGTTTCCCTTATTACTCGAGCGAGGTTATAGTAATGTAATTGGTGAGTTATGCATGCGTGCGCAGGTACCACTATATTCTTCTGGAGATTAAGCTTGAGCATGGACTAGTAACCGTCTTAGACTCGAGACGGAAAGATCCCAAAACCTACGCGGACATGACTGAAATGCTCAGCAAGTAAGTTCAATCGATCATTATCGCACCATATCGGCAACTTTTTGTTCATTTCCTGATATCTCAAGTAATAATAATTATTTTTTTTGTCTTGCAGGGTTTAGAAACAGTTCAACACAGAAGCTCCGGGACTGCCGAAGGAGCTGCGATATACATACCCGAAAGTAAGTACTACTGGCTAGCTAGTTGCGCGCATCTCCTGTTGATTCTATAGCTATACTTTCATCAATGCCATTTATAATGCTTCATTATCAGTTTGATTGACCTCTATTTCTCGTAAAGTTCTTGTGGCAGGAGGAAGGGAATGATTTCTGTGGATACTACGTGTGCGAGTTCATCCACACCGCCTTTGAAAAACAAGCGGGGCTACTCTAAAAGACAATATGAAGTGCGTAAGCAATAATATTCACAATTTCATTTTATTACACCATCATTTCTGTTGATTTTCATTCATATATATGTATTAATTAACCCCCTTCTTCAAATTAGACGTGGCAGATGCGGAATGAACTCCTAGAACCAGATCGCATGAAAGCAATTCAAGAGGAATTGGCGGGATTCTTTCTTGACCACGTCGTAAGTAAAGCCGGAGAATACCATGTGGAAATTGATTTCAATTGCTAGGGGTTTGTAATTAAGAGATCTTATACATATTGTACATGTATGTAGCCAGTAGCGTCGGATACATGATACGGAAACTTGTTGTTCGACCAATCTCTCGGAGAAGGAGAGGTCGATCGATCACTTCTCTCGGTATGCATGACGAACTTCTGTACTGAATGGTTCTCTCGATCACTTATGTATATATAGTATGTAGCGTCGACCAAGCACGGACATAAGAGAGGACACTTCTCTTTATTAATTAGCTAGCTAACACAATATATGAAACACCTAAATTAACCCCCCAAAACCCCCAACCCCCCCCTCCTTTCAAAAAAAAACAAAAACCCCAGCCACTGGAATGCTGACGCGTGGATGCCTTTT
>NC_057803.1:727817203-727818372 GCF_018294505.1 Triticum aestivum | reverse complement strand
CCCTTTGTGGTAGCCCACGATATTGCACCATCCACTTTGATATTGACAATACCATCAGCAGGGGCAACTCTTTGATGTCCCGGTAGTCTAAGCACTGCCAGCAGAGGACATCGGTCTACAATTATCCAGCTCCTTGATATAGCTTGTTATAAAATGGTGCGTACCATACGGCATTTGAATTTTTTTCTCATGGATAGCCTTCTTGCGTGCGTGCGATATAGCCCAAGGGATGATGAACACCCTAACAAAAGCATCTGTCAATTAGAGCAAAAAAATCATCTCCTAGCATCAGGTTCTCTATTTCCTTTGATCACCTTAACAAGATAGGATCTTTGAGGGCCCACACAGACCATGCCATGTTGCAATGCATTAGTGGGTGACGCCATGAATCATCAGAGGCGCATAAGCCACTCACCGAGACACTCAACATGTTTCGGTGCTTCAGTAAATCTGCCATGCAAAGTGATTGTTGTGACAACCTCCACAGAAATTTTTTAACTTTAGATGGCGCCTTGGTTTTCAGTAATTTAGATCACAATTTGATTTCTCCTTCTAAATTAGAAGTATCTGCACGACCCTCCAGCCAAGCTTCATGACGTAGTTTTGTGTCCACTAACATTTTATACGGCGATTGAACAGAGAAATTCCCGTTCTTCTCGCATAACCAGGACTAGTAGTCATCTATGTGCCTCCTGTATAAGGGTATGCCTGCGATTGCTTGAGTGTATGTTGGTACAAACACCTCGTGTAATCTGTCTACAGGATTGGCTGTGATTAGCTCAACCACCACCGGGGTGGATTAGTAACCAAACTGACAATAGGATGCATATTAAAGGCCCCCAGAATGCAGTTATGTCGCCATATATGAGTGGTGGTACCATCACCTACTCTTCTTATCAGTCCTTGAATCATAGTATCACGCCCATGCATGATCAATCTCCATATCTGAGATGGAGACCTTCCAAGTTCGGCATCGAGAAAATCACATGTGGTGTGGTAGTTACACTTGAGAATTCTAGCACTTAAGGAGGTTGAGGTCCATAAGGATACGCCATGGCCGAGCAAAAAATGGAAGATTGAAGAGCTCGATGTCACAAAATCCCGATCAACCACATGACTTTGGCCTTGTCATAACACACCAAGAGACACTACATGCCTTCCTTTTTCCT
>NC_057803.1:727805700-727817193 GCF_018294505.1 Triticum aestivum | reverse complement strand
CCACCACCACCACCAAAATTTGTGTATCAGCTTGTTAATGTGCTCACATAACCCTCGTGGGAGTTTAAAACATGACATGGAGTATAGCAGCATAGCTTGTGCAATTAATTTGATGAGGACCTCCTCCCCCCTGCTGACAATAGTTTTTCCATCCATCCTTTTACCTTGTTCCAAACTATGTCCTTAAGGAACTTGAATGCACCATTCATGGAGCTACCAACATCAGATCGTATTCCCAAGTATCTACAGATAGGGGCTCATTTGGGACATGTAGAGCACGTTTAACTTCATCTCTTAAACTAGAAGGACATCCTACTCTGACAAGTTTCCCATTTGAGCAGAGGCATTGCAATAGCACTCTAGAAGGGAATACAACTCGTTATCTCCTTCAACACTGGTCTTGAAAAATAGCAGGCTAGCATCTATGAAAAGAAATTGGTTAACCAGCGGAGCCGATGTCGCCACTTTAATTCCACCAAGGTGTGATGATTCATTCTTATTTTTTAAGAGGCACGAAAGGCCTCCACTGGTAGCAATAACGAATAAAGAGAAATGGGCTCTCCTGTGTAATTCCCCTGGTTGGCTTGAATTCTTCGAACTTGCCACCATGGAAAACAATGGAAAACCTTACTGAAGTTACCAATCTCATGATCAAGGATACCCAAGTTGGTGCAAAACCTACCTTGGTCATTGGCTTCTTGCTAGTTCCACTCAACACGATCATAGGCTTTCATCATATCCAATTTTACTGCAAAAAATATGTTTTTCTTCGCCTTATCTCTCTTCATAAAATGAAGACACTCATAGGCTATAATGACATTATCAGTAATGAGACAGTCGGGAACAACAGCTGAGTGTGCCCCCGATATAATCTCAGGCAATATATGTTTCAGTCGATTAGATGTATCCGTCAAAGCAACTTTGTAAAGGACGTTGCATGGGCTAAAAGGTCTGAACTAGGAAAGTTGAGTTAGATCTTATACCTGAATAATTTTCCTGCAATGCATGAACAATTTTTCATATGCGTGAAATATTTTCCCTAATGGTCATTTACATCGACCGAAGGTCATTAACATAGGCTGATGGATGAGGACGCTTGGAGGGAAATGGAAAAACAAACTCTCATGATAACTTTTTTTCTAGAAAGACGGAAATACCCTCGACCTCTGGATCAAGTTATGCACACATTCTTATATTGTTAAGGACAGTGTAACCGCACCTAATCCCTGCCCTTACAAAATTTTTTGTCTTAGGCCGTTAGTTTTGTCGAGTTGATAGTTACTCGCCGTTAGATATGATGTCCTTAGTGGCTGCTGCTCCGTAGGACAAAAACCGAGCCGTCTGGTAAAGTGGGCCGAACATACCATTTATCTAACGTAGCTCACACAGCCCAGTAGTGTCCTCGCTACACTCCCGTCTCCGGAAAGGAACACTCTTCGATCCAGAGAAGAACAGATCAGGGCTGCGGGCTGACGCGCCATCTCATCTTCTGAATGGATCCTGTCGAGGTGCGCGAGATCCTTCCCTTCCCTTTACGCCGGCAAAGCAGCCATGGAGATGGCAAAGAGGTTGGTGAGGACGGGGAGATCTGCATCTCATCGTCTTTCCTCGACCCCCTCCCCACCCCCTCGTGCTCCTTCAGCGGTGAACATGGCGCGCCACAACAGTCTATTTCTTCTCGTGCTCCTCGCCGCCGCGGTGGTCAGGAAGGCACACAAAACAACTGAGTATGCCACCCAACTGCTGCCGCGACACCTACCCTTCATCGAGTTGCTGACAACGGAGATCAACTAACCCAGGCAGACACCGGCCATGTGCTTCTCCGCCAAGCACTGCCCTTGGCCTCACCGTCGGGTCAAGGTTCCCACCCCAACACGAGCGCGCCCCCTCCCAGCAGGTTCTTCCCTTCCTCTCTCCTACTATGTTGCTTACTTGCTTGAATTATTGATGATCGCCATTGTTTTGTTGTGAATGTGTGACCGTGTTGATGATATTGCTGTGTGTGTGTGGGTGTGGATCTCAGGCAAAATTTGGTTCCAGGTACTCCGCCCAGGTCTTAAATAGCTCGTGAGGCTACTGATATGTACCATGTTGGTGTGTATTTCACTATTTCATGCATCTTACTTCTAATTAATAGTTGCAGTTGACACTAGGAATGGAGAAATTGTCTTATACTCATTTATAAGAATCACAGTATGCTAATAATATTAACAAGATTGAACCCAAAGCTAAGCACTTCTCCCATTGCAAGAAAGATCAATATAGTAGGCCAAACCAAACCAATAATTCGAAGAGACTTGCAAAGATAATTTAATCACACATAAAAGAATTCAAAGGAGATTCAAATATTTCTCATAGATAAACTTGGTCATAAACCCACAATTCATCGGATCTCGACAAACACACCGCAAAAAGAGTTACGTTGAATAGATCTCCAAGAAGAGGAAGGAGAACTTTTTATTAAGAATCAAAGAGAGAGAAGAAGCCATCTAGCTAATAACTATGGACCAGAAGGTCTGTGGTAAACTACTCACAACTCACCGGAGAGGCTATGGTGTTGATGTAGAAGCCCATAAACATCCAAAACAGTTAATCTAATTGCATGGAACAATCAAAAATTATAGATACGTTGGAGACGTATCAAGCATCCCCAAGCTTAATTCCTCCTCGTCCTCGAGTAGGTAAATGATAAAAACAGAATTTTTTATGTGGAATGCTACCTAGCATATTTCTGAATGTAGTTTCTCTTTATTGTGGCATGAATGTTCAGATCCAAATGATTCAAAATAAAATTTTATATTGACCTAAGAAATAGTAATATTACAAGCATACTAATAAAGCAATCATGTCTTCTCAAAATAACATGGCTAAAGAAAGTTATCCCTACAAAATCATATAGCCTGGCTGTTGCTCTATCTACATCACACTAAGTATTTAATCATGCACAACCCCGATGAAAGCCAAGCAATTGTTTCATACTTTAGTAATCTCAAACTTTTTCAATTTTCAAGCAATACATGAGCGTGAGCCATGGACATAGCACTATATGTGGAATAGAAGGGTGGTGGTGGAGAAGATAAAAAGGAGAAGATAGTCTCACATCAACTAGGCGTATCAACGGGCTATGGAGATGCGCATTAATAAATATCAATGTGAGTGAGTAGGGATTGCCATGCAACGGATGCACTAGAGCTATAAATGTATGAAAGCTCAACAAAAAAAAACTAAGTGGGTGTGCATCCAACTTGCTTGCTCATGAAGATCTAGGGCATTTTGAGGAAGCCCATCATTGGAATATACAAGCCAAGTTCTATATGAAAAATTCCCACTAGTATATGGAAGTGACAACATAGGAGACTCTCTATCGTGAAGATCATGGTGCTACTTCGAAGCACAACTATGGTAAAAGGATAGTAGCATTGTCCCTTCTCTCTTTTTCTCTCATTATTTTTTTCTCTTTTTTCTCTTTTTTTTCTTTTTGGTGGGCTTCCTTGGCTTCTTTTTTTTCATGGGCTTCTTTGGCCTCTTTTATTTTTATAAAGTCTGAAGTCTCATCCTCACTTGTGGGGGAATCTTAGTCTTCATCACCCTTTCCTCACTAGGACAATGCTCTAATAATGAAGATCATCACACTTTTATTTATTTACAGCTCAAGATTACAACTCGATACTTAGAACAAGATATGACTCTATATAGATGCCTCCGGCGGTGTACTGGGATATGCAATGAATCAAGAGTGACATGTATGAAAAATTATGAGGTGGCTTTGCCACAAATACGATGTCAACTACATGATCATGCAAAGAGCAATATGACAATGATGATGTGTGTCATAATAAACGGAATGGTGGAAAGTTGCATGGCAATATATCTCGGAATGGCTATGGAAATGCCATAATAGGTAGGTATGGTGGCTGTTTTGAGGAAGGAATATGGTGGGTGTATGGTATCAGCGAAAGTTGTGCGGCACAAGAGAGGCTAGCAATGGTGGAAGGGTGAGAGTGTGTATAATCCATGGACTCAACATTAGTCATAAAGAACTCATATACTTATTGCAAAAATCTGCAAGCCATTGAAAACAAAGTACTACGCGCATGCTCCTAGGGGGATAGATTGGTAGGAAAAGACCATCGCTCGTCCCCGACCGCCACTCATAACGAAGACAATCAATAAATAAAATTGTGCTCCAACTTCATCACAAAGCAGTTCACCATACGTGCATGCTACGGGAATCACAAACTTCAACACAAGTATTCTTTAAATTCACAATTACCCAACTAGCATGACTCTAATATCACCACTTCTATATCTCAAAACAATTATCAAGTATCAAATTGATCATAGCATCCAATTCACTTTCTATGATAGTTTTTATTATACCCAACTTGGATGCCCATCATTCTAGGACCTATTTTATAACCATAGCAAATACCATGCTGTTCTAAGAGACTCTCAAAATAATATAAGTGAAGCATGAGAGATCAACAATTTCTTCAAAATTAAGCCACCGCCGTTCTCTAAAAGATATAAGTGAAGCACTAGAGCAAACATTATCTAGCTCAAATGATATAAGTGAAGCACATAGAGTATTCTAATAAATTCCAATCAAGTGGACTTCTCCCAAAAGGTGCATACAGCAAGGATGATTGTGCTAAACTAAAAGGCAAAGACTAATATCATACAAGACGCTCCAAGCAAAACACATATCATGTGGCGAATAAAAATATAGCTCCAAGTAAAGTTACCAATGAACGAAGACGAAAGAGGGGATGCCTTCCGGGGCATCCCCAAGCTTAGGATTTTGGCTATTCTTGAATATCTTGGGGTCCCATGGGCATCCCCAAGCTTAGGCTCTTGCCACTCCTTATTCCATAGTCCATCAAATCTTTACCCAAAACATGAAAACTTCACAACACAAAGCTCAACAGGAAATCACATAAGCTCCGTTAGTGAAAGAAAGAAAAACCACCACATAAGGTACTGTAATGAACTCATTCTTTATTTATATTGGTGTTAAACCTACTGTATTCCAAGTTCTCTATGGTTCATACCCTTACATACTAGTCATAGGTGCATCAAAATAAGCAAACAACACACGAAAGGCAAAATCTGTCAAAAACAGAACAGTCTGAGGAATCTGTAACTTTCGAATACTTCTGGAACACTAAGAATCCTACCAAAATAGGACGTATTAGGCAATTTGACTATTGATCTACAGAAAAACGAATCAATGCAAAAACACGTTTCTGTGATTTATTAATTTTTTTCTCGTGAGCGCAAAGTTTCTGTTTTTCAGCAGAATCAAATTAATTAACTATCACCATAGGTTATCCTACAGGTTCTACATGGCACAAACACTAAATAAAACATGAAAACACATCTAAACAGAAGGTAGATACAAAATTTATTACTAAACAGGAACAAAAACAAAAAACAAAAATAGAATTGGGTTGCCTCCCAACTAGCGCTATCATTTAACGCCCCCATCTAGGCATAAAAGCGAGGATAGATCTAAGTAGTGTCATCTTTGTCACTTGATTCATAAATAGCTCGCATGATAGATTCATAAGGTAATTTAATTTTATTTCTTGTAAAGTGCTCCATGCCTTTCCTTAATGGAAATTGGAATCTAATATTCCCTTCCTTCATATCAATAATCACGCCAATCGTTCTAAGGAAAGGTCTACCAAGAATAATAGGACCAGAAAGACTGCAATCTCTATCAAGAACGATAAAATCTACGGGCACCAAATTTCTATTTTCAACAATGAGAACAGCATTGATCCTGCCCATTGGCTTTTTAATGCTGGAATCCGCAAGGTGCAAATTTAAAGAGCAATCATCAAGATCAGGGAAGCCTAGAATATCACATAAAGTTTTCGGAATCGTGGAAACACTAGCACCCAAATCACATAAAGTGTAACACTCATTATTTTTAATTTTAATCTTTATTGTAGGTTCCCACTCATCATTAAGTTTTCTACGTATATAAACTTCCAAATTAATTTTTTCATCAAAATATTGCATCAAGGCATCAACAATATGTTTGGTTAAGGCTTTATCTTGACTATAAGCATGAGGAGAATTCAACACGGATTGCAACAAGGAAATACAATATATTAAAGAGAAATTATCATAATTAAATTCCTTGAAATCCAAAGTAGTGGGTTCAGCACTATTTAAAGTTTTAATTTCTCCAATTCCACTTTTACCAAATTTAGCATCAAGATCAAAATACTCCAAATTATCGGAAAGATTTTTAACCAAAGTTGATTTAATTCTAGTCCCCTAATTATTAAGATTCATATTGCAAAACAAAGATTTAATAGGGGACACATCAATAAATTTTAGATCTTCAACATTATTTTCATGGAAACTAGAAGAACACGCCTTTATAAAAGCAATCTTTCTTTGCACACAATCTAGCGGTTCTTTCTTTGCACTCGTCAATGGAAATTCTCATAGCTTTGAGGGACTCATTGATATCATTCTTAGGAGGAATAGCTCTAAGTTTCAAAGAATCAACATCAAGCGAAAAGTCTATCAACGTTCCTAGCCCAATCATCAATTTAAGCATTTTTCTTTGAGCAAGGCATTAAAATTCTTTTGAGAGACCATAAATTCTTGAACGCTATTCTAAAAATCAGAGGGCATATTATTAAAATTAACATAAGAATTATTGTAGGAATTTCCATAATTATTAGAGGAATTACTAGGGAACGGTCTAGGATTAAAGTTTCCTCTATAAGCATTGTTACCAAAATTATTCCTACCAACAAAATTTACATCCATAGATTCATTATTATTCTCAATCAAGGTAGATAAAAGCATATCATTGGGGTCAATAGAATCACTCTTAGTAGCAAACAATCTCATAAGTTCATCCATCTTTCCACTCAAAACATTAATTTCTTCTATAGCATGCACTTTTTTCCTAGTAGATCGTTCGGTGTGCCATTGAGAATAATTAGCCATTATATTATCAAGGAGTTTGGTAGCTTATCCTAAGGTGATTTCCATAAACGTGCCTCCCGCGGCCGAATCTAAAAGATTTCTTGAAGCAAAATTCAATCCGGCATAAATTTTTTGTATGATCATCCATAAATTCAAACCATGAGTAGGGCAATTGCGAATCATCAATTTCATTCTTTCCCAAGATTGGGAAACATGCTCATGATCAAGTTGTTTAAAATTCATAATATTGTTCCTAAGAGTGATGATCTTAGAGGCGGGAAAATACTTAGAGATAAAAGCATCTTTGCACTTGTTCCAAGAATCAATACTATTTTTAGGCAAGGACGAAAACCAGACTTTAGCACGATCTCTAAGTGAAAATGGAAATAACTTCAATTGAACAATATCATTATCCATATCTTTTTTCTTTTGCATATCACACAAATCAACAAAGTTTTTTAGATGAGTAGCGGCATCTTCACTAGGAAGGCCGGAGAATTGATCTTTCATAACAAGATTCAGCAAAGCAGCATTGATTTCACAAGACTCAACATCATTAAGGAGAGCAATCGGAGTACTGTGGAAATCATTATTATTGGTATTGGAGAAATCACACAATTTGGTATTATCTTACGCCATGGCAACAAGTAATCCAACAGACAAGCAAACAGAAAAAGGCAAGCGAAAGAGAGAGAAGGAGATTGGGAAAGAGAGGGCGAATAAAACGGCAAGGGTGAAGTGGGGGAGAGGAAAAAGAGAGGCAAATGGAAAATAATGTAAATGTGAGGGAGATGTGTTTGTGATGGGTACTTGGTATGTCTTGACTTGAGTGAAGACCTCCCCGGCAACGGTGCCAAAAATCCTTCTTGCTACGTCTTGAGCTTGCGTTGGTTTTCCTTGAAGAGGAAAGGGTGATGCAGTAATAGTAGCGTAAGTATTTCCCTCAGTTTTTAAGAACCAAGTTATCAATCCAGTAGGAGGCTCCTCAAAAGTCCCACGCACCTATAAAAACAAACAAAGAACTCGCAACCAACGCAATAAAGGGGTTGTCAATCCCTTCACGGCCACTTGCGGAAGTGAGATCTGATAGACATAGTATGATAAGATAAATATATTTTCTAGATTGGAAAAGTAAAGATGCACATAAAAGTAGATTGAAAGCTTATATGATAAAATACAGACCCAGGGGGCATAGGTTTCACTAGTGGCTTCTCTCGAGATAGCATAAGTATGACGGTGGGTGAACAAATTACTGTCGAGCAATTGATAGAAAAGCGAATACTTATGAGAATATCTAGGCATGATCATGTATATAGGCATCACGTCTGTGACAAGTAGACCGACTCCTGCCTGCATCTACTACTATTACTCCACACATCGACCGCTATCCAACATGCATCTAGAGTATTAAGTTCATAAGAACAGAGTAACGCATTAAGAAAGATGACATGATGTAGAGAGATAAACTCATGCAATATGATATAACCCCCATCTTTTTATCCTCGATGGCAACAATACAGTACGTGCCTTGCTGCCCCTGCTGTCACTGGGAAAGGACACCACAAGATTGAACCGAAAGCTAAGCACTTCTCCCATTGCAAGAAAAATCAATCTAGTAGGCCAAACCAAACCGATAATTCGAAGAGACTTGTAAAGATAACTTAATCACACATAAAATAATTCAGAGGAGATTCAAATACTTCTCATAGATAAACTTGATCATAAACCCGCAATTCATCGTATCTCGACAAACACACCGCAAAAAGAGTCACATTGAATAGATCTCGAAGAAGAGGAAGGAGAACTTTGTATTGAGAATCAAAGAGAGAGAAGAAGCCATCTAGCTAATAACTATGGACCCGAAGGTCTGTGGTAAACTACTCACAACTCATCGGAGAGGCTATGGTGTTGATGTAGAAGCCCTCCATGGTAAATTCCCCCTCCGGCGGAGCGCCGACGAAGGCTCCAAGATGGGATCTCGCGGAAATAGCTTTTCGTGGTCGCCCCTGATGTTTTCAGGGTACGTGGGTATATATAGGAGGAGGAAGTACGTCGGTGGACGCCCGAGGGGCCCACGAGATAGGGGGCGCGCCCAATAGAGGGGGGGGCTCCACCCTCGTGGCCGCCTCGAAAGCTTCTTGACTTGCACTCCAAGTCCTCTGGATCACGTTCATTCCAAAAATCACGCTCCCAAAGGTTTCATTCCATTTGGACTCCATTTGATATTCCTTTTCTTCGAAACACAGAAATAGGCATAAAACAGCAATACGGGCTGGGCCTCCGGTTAGTAGGTTAGTCCCAAAAATGATATAAAAGTGTAAAGTAAAGCCCATAAACATCCAAAACAGGTAATATAATAGCATGGAACAATAAAAAATTATAGATACGTTGGAGACGTATCAAGAAGCAGCGTGGCTTCCACTGAGCTCGTTCATCAGCCTAACTTGACGGGTCCTAGATACCCCGTGGATTCTATCACGGATTCACACCAGTGCCACCTTATGACGCAGTGGGATCAGCTCAAAGTCAAGGCTGCTGTTGGCTTTTTGTTCCCTCCTTCACCCGGAGCAACTTTTCACTGCCATCCGGTTCCACAAGGCAATGTTGTTGTGATGGTGGACGAAATAATGGAGGGATTTGAGAAGCTACAGCTTCACCACCCTACAGGTGATGGGGATACTCAGCTGGGTATTGCTATGCATACTCCGTGTCTATGGGAAAGGAGCACATTAAGATTCTGAACTTCACGTCTCCTGCTAGTTAGTTGGGCACTAAGCCTCCTCCTCCTCCTCCAACGAGTCATCAAGGCACTCTACCACCTGCTCCGGCGCGTGAAGGTGGCAGTACTCTGCCTCCTTCTCCGCCTGCTCTAGCGCATCTGAGCAGCCCGCCTCCTCCTTCGCCGGCTCGTAAGCGACAGCAGAACATAGACGCCGCCGCTCCGGCTGCTCAGGCGCGTCGTAGAAGTCCGCCTCCGGCTGCTCCACCTCTTCAGCAACAAAAGAAGACAGCCGCAGCCGCTCTGGGTGCTCAGGCGTGTCATAGCAGTCCGCCTCCGGCTGCTCCGCCTCTTCAGCAACGAAAGAAGACAGCCACAGCCGCTCCAGCTGCTCCGGCGTCTAGCAGTACAGCCAAAGGCGGGAGGCTAGCAGAACGAACAAAAGGGAAACAAATGGAGGATTCAATGACCAACGAGGATGCAATGATTTTTGGAACATTGGAGGTGGACACATTAAGATTCGAGCACGGGAAGCCTCTCGTTAGACCTGGTACTTCCCTAACAGCGATGATGCAAAAATTCCATGATACAGTACATGAACATCTGTAGGAAGTCTGGGAAAAATACTTTGTCGCTAACGGTTAAAGAGGAGCACGACCTCGTTGGAATTGATGTGTTGTTTGTTGCATATGAGGAGTTCTTCCATTTTTTCAATAAAAAGGCCCTCAATAAAACAATCATCACTTGCTACTGTCTGTAAGTACTACTTCTCTGTAATTAGTTAAGTCTCTATATATAGCTCAGCTCTTTCACTGCATGTATATATAATTATCCTCACTATACTATGTAGATTAAAGATCATGGAATTGAAGAAAAGACAAGTAGGTGGTATTGGGTTCATTAACACAAATATCATGGATGCATGGAGTGTTAAACATGATGCCAGAGAAACCGAGGCTAAGTTTCTCGCATCGTTACTTCGAAATCAAAACAAAGCTACAATACTCTTTCCTTACAACTTCAAGTGAGTGTTATTGTCTTCTACATATTCGGTTTCCCTTATTATACTCGAGGTTATAGTAATGTAATTGATGAGTTATGCATGCATGCACAGCTTCCACTTTATTGTGCTAGAGATTAAGCTTGAGCAGGGACTAGTAACCGTCATAGACTCCAAACGAAAAAAATCCGGAGGAGTATGCGACCATGACAAAAATGCTCGAGAAGTAAGTTCAATCGATCATTATCGCACCATATTGGCAACTTTGTTCATTTCCTGATATCAAGTAATTGTTTTCTATGTCTAGCAGGGACTGCCGGCGCAACTGCGATTTGACCACCCGAATGTAAGTACTAGCTACTAGCTAGTTCCACGCATCTCCCATTGATTCTAGCTAGTTTCATCAATACCATTTACCATGCTTGCTTATCAGTTTGATTGACCTCTATTTCTTGTAAAGTGGTTGTGGCAGGAACGCGGGAATGATTTTTGTGGATACTACATTTGCGAGTTCATCCACCACACCACCTGTGAGCGGGGCTACTCTAAACAACAATATGAAGTGCGTAAGCAATAATATTCGCAATTTCTTTTGTTACCATCATTTGTGTTCAGTTTCATTCATATATATGTATTGACCCCCTTCTTGAAATTAGATGTGGCAGACGCGGGATGAACTCCTACCATAAGATCGCATACAAGCAATTCAAGAGGAATTGGCGGGATTCTTTCTTGACCACATCATCGATAGACACGGAGAATACCATGTGGAAATTGAGTTCAGATGTTAGGGGACGTAAGAGATCTTATATGTTGTAGC
>NC_057803.1:727803728-727805463 GCF_018294505.1 Triticum aestivum | reverse complement strand
GTCCCGGTTGGTGCCACCAACCGGGACCAAAGGCCCCCCTGCCTGGGCAAGCCGATCCGGCCACGTGGAGCCCCATCTGTCCCGGTTCCTGTTCGAACCGGGACTAAAGGTGTAGGGCTTTATTGATGACCCTTTAGTCCCGATTCATGAATCGGGACAAATGGCCCTCACAAACCGGTTTAAATGGCCCTTTCTCTACTAGTGTACAAGTGCAATAGGGATGGTAGATATAGGTTTTTGTAATCTGAAAATATAAAAACAGCAAGGTATGTAATGATAAAAGTGAGTACAAATGGTATTGCAATGCTTAGAAACAAGGCCTATGGTTCATACTTTCACTAGTGCAGGTTCTCTCAACAATAATAACATAATTGGATCATATAACTATCCCTCAACATGCAACAAATAGTCACTCCAAAGTCACTAATAGTGGAGAACAAACGAATGAATCGATCGCTCGGGTTCAGTAACGGGTAGCCTGCAGTGCAATCGCTCGGGTTCACATAGAGCCCAACGCCTCGCTTGGGCTCAGTTAGAGCCAACGCCTCGCGCACACACGCGTATGTGTCCGAGAGAAACGCGCATCGCTCGGCCCCCGACCACCCACCGTAACCGGCAACTCCTCGAAATTTTCCTCGCACTCGCTTCTACCAAGGTTTTTTCCGTCATGGACGGCCCAAAGGATGTAATGCGCCTGCGTCTCCGGCCCGCCCAGGATGAAAAGCCAATTTTCTGTCATGATTTTTTGTCATAGAAGTAGGAGCCCACCACATCTATGATGATACCGGGTTTTGTCACAATTATCTTCATAGAAGTGTCATATGTATCGGCCCAAAATGTTACGGATGTGTCTTTTTTTGTAGTGTGTGGGGTTGGCGTGGCCCAAGCGAGCATGCCAGAGGTCAACGCCGGCGGCAAGGGCGACTGGTGTGGAGGTGGAGGCACCGGCGTGCATGGGGTAGAGCTGATCGGGACTATCACATCGGTGAAGGATCATCCTGGTACGGGCGTCTTTCACAAAAAACCAACACCGTCGAATTCAATAGTAAGTGGGTTCTCACTAGCAAGACGACGAACTGAAACTAGGTTTTTGACTAGTTCAGGGGAAACAAGAACATTAGACATAGTAATGGGTGTGGAAGTGGAGGGAAAACTAGTGCTACCGATGTGAGTGATAGGTAAGGAGGAGCCGTTGCCGGCGGTGATACGAGTGGGTGTGCGAACAGGAGTGGAGGAGGTTAGGTTACTGGGATGAGCTGTCATGTGCGCAGTAGCACCTGAGTCCATGTACCAGTCGCCTCCACCGACAGAGCTACTCGGCGACGACCCGGAGTGCTGGGCGGCGAGGAGAGTGGGGTCCCATGAAACAGGTACCGGCAGCGGCGGGAGGCCCTCGTATTGCGGCGCTAGGGCGTGCGGGCCATAACCACCGAGGAAAGGCGGCAGCGGGAGGCCCCCATAGGGCGGCGCCGGGACGGGTGGACCATAACCGCCGACGGGCGGCGGCGCAAGGAAGGCGCCGGAGCCGGCGCCATTCGGCTGGTAAGGCGGCAACGGGTAACACCAGCCCGGAGAAGCCATCGACGGGGCGGGTCAAGCATGGCCGCCGGCCATTGGCCGGGCCGGCTGCATGTGGGTGACGCCGGGCGCGCCGTAGGCGGCGGGGCTGCACCGGAGGACGCCATCGCGGGGCAGACGGTGGCTGTTGGGTAGCGGCGGCGGCGCGGAGGAGTCG
>NC_057803.1:727798932-727802805 GCF_018294505.1 Triticum aestivum | reverse complement strand
ATATATATATGCTGCAAGCACACTACAAATAACTCAATATTCACCCAAATAGCACAGCCTATCAACCACCTTATAGTCGCATGCATATATATATTCCATCACTAGCACGCTCCACGACCTACCAGCTTTCAAACTTTAGTAAAGAGTCATCGAAGAGGAAAAATTGCTAGCCTAGAGCAGGAAAGCATGGAAAAAGAACAAGAGAAAGATCACACTGAATCGCATTAGGGAATATGAGGCTTCGGGAAAGATACGTTACCACCAAAGTTCCAGTGTAGCTAAATATGCAGTATTGTACTTGTTGAGTAACGTGATTGTATTAGGAAACATAGGTTAAACTAGGAAATATTCTGGCTTGCCTTGTACTCCAAGTAGATCATGTACTCCTATATATATGCCCATGAGGCTCAAGCAATACAACAACTATTCCACCAATCCCTCTCTCCCTTCTAACATGGTATCTATCGCAAGTCGATCCTAAACCCTAACCGCCGCCGCTTCCGCACCCGCGCGGCGCCCCCGGGGCGGTCGGCCTCCATGACCGCCGCCGGGGGCCGCGCCGCCCGTACCTAGGGTCCGTCCGCCGGCCGTGTTGGCCGGCTGCCCTAGAGAGTCTTTTTTCCCGATCCTTTGATCCGGGTTTCTCTCTCTCGCCAGTTGCTTTGATCGGCGTCTACTTTTTGGTTTTCCGGTCTATGTGATCCGGTTTGCGTCGCCCACCGCCGTCGTCGACCCCGTGCGCCTCTACTCCAACACCGGCGCGATTGGCCAGCTTCTTCACCGACCCGGCGGCCTCACGCGTCGTCTGCGTGTCTGCCCGTCGTTGCCCCGATGCGGCGGCCTCGCGCGTCGTCCGCGCATCGGCCCGCCGGTCGCCCCGACCCGGTGGCCTCGCGTCATGCGGCGGCCCTTCACCGCCGCCGTTCGCGCGACGGCCTGCCCGTCAATCTACGCCGGCCGTCACCGCCCTGCTCCGACTGGGACTATTGCATCACCCCGACCCGGCGGCCTCGCGCCATGCGGCGGCCAATCATAGCCGCCCTGCCGCCCGCCGCCGCCGGCTTCATCTCGGACTCCGCCGCCACCACGCCTCCACCGAGCGGCGTCCCCGACCTCGCGTGCGATCGGCTTGATCACCCGCTCGCCGCCGCGATCCGCCTCATCTACGCCGCGCGACCGACCTGGCCCGTCAGTTACGTGCGCCTCCGCAGGTCCCGTGAAGATCGTCCCCGAGTTCAGCGCGCCTCTCCACCGATCGAGCATCGGGCTGCCGCTGCGTCGCCCCGTCGGGCCGCAGCGCCGCCGCCACGTGGTTCTTCTCCCGGCTGCACCGACCCGCGTCACCGCTGCGTCGCCTCTACGGGCCGTAGTGCCGCGGCCCGCGGTCCCCGCCGCCCCGAGGGCGTCTGCTCTAGGCCGTCCCGTGGCTGCATCGACCCTCGCGCCGCCGCTGCGTCGCCACGTCGGGCCGTAGCGAGCGTGGCACGCGGTCCACGCCGCCGTCCCGAGGCTGTCCCCGCGGTTGCACCGACTCGCGAATCGCCGTTGTGTCGCCCCTTCGGGCCGCAGCGTCGCGGTCCGCGGTCTCCACTGCCGTCCCGAGGTCTTCCCGCCGTCGCCCCGACCCGCCTACCGTCATTGCGTCGCCCCTTCGGGCCGTAGCGCCGCGGCCCGCGGTCCACTCCGCCGTCACCGCGCGTCGACCTCCCGTGGTATGCGCCGCGCCGTCTCCCTTGGCGCGGGAACGCCACCGTCCGCGCCGGTCTTCGTCATGCCGTCAGGGTTCTTTGCCTACTTCGAGCATCGCCGCCGCGCCCATAACCTAGCCGCCGCCGCCGCCATCAGGCTGCTGCCGCCGCTCTTCTTCGGCCGCGGCCGCCTCCGCTACCCCCGTAGCCGCTGCCGCCGCCCGTCCACCCCGTTCTTCTTCATCCAGCACCAGCCCGTCGCCAGCGTCGCCGTCATCTACCCCGACCGCTTCATCTACTCCGACAACCATGTGCGACATTGGCCCCGCGCCGATTGGCGCCGCAACCGTCGTCGAGTCCTTCTCTGCTGGCCTCTCCGACTTCTTCGACATGGCGTACAGCTTGTGCAGGTCCCAGTCTATGCATGCCCGGTGCTGGCAACACCGCCGCGTGCCTTCGTCCACGACGTGTCCCCGGGCCTGGCAAGCCTGGCGCGGCGCTTCGTCAACTTCGTCTTCGTCCGTCTACGCATGCCCGGTGCTGGCAACACCGGTGCGTGCCTTCGTCCATGATGTGTCCCCGGGCTTGGCAAACCCGCCGCGACGCGTCGTCAACATCATCTACTTCCTGGCGCACCACTACTTCGACACCACTGCGCCCATGCTAACTCGGCGCCCCCTTGCGCCCGCGGCTCCACGGCGACTTCCTCGACACCGGCTACCCCGACTCGACATCGACCACGGCATTCTTCGCACGGCTACCTCGACCACGGCTCCACCACCCACGCTCTCGGCTACATCAACAAACGGCACAAAGGGCTACCGCCTGCTTGAGCAACCTCGTTGGTTTCCACTCCAGCCACGACTCCGCGATGCATCGACCGTTACGACTGTGGGGGGTGTCCGTCGACTTGCCTTCGGATTCTTCTCCAATCTCACCGTCTGCATCGCTACCGTTGTGACTGCGGGGGGATGTTGAGTAACGTGATTGTATTAGGAAACATAGGTTAGACTAGGAAATATTCTGGCTTGCCTTGTACTCCAAGTAGATCATGTACTTCTATATATATGCCCATGAGGCTCAAGCAATACAACAACTATTCCACCAATCCCTCTCTCCCTTCTAACAGTACTCATGGTGTTTCTCCATGTCGCTCTAGCCGTAATGACATTTTCGAAATCGAAAGACTTTTCCGGTGATGATCGGTCTGTAGGACGCACGTGGCTTGACTTGTGCAACAAAGCCCTGAATACATCCGTGCTAGATGGTCCATTTGGCGGCACCAAGTTGTGCTCGCTGACTTAGTTAGGTTTGATCAACTTTGGCATTGGTCATCATTGCAACAGGGTGGCTGGTAGTCTATTAGTCTAGACTCTACACAACTTTCACAATCGGCTGGATCTGTTCGGTCAGGTGGAGAAAATATTAAAAAAAGTCAAAAAGGTGCCATAAGGGTCAGATTGTGTGTTCGTTTGATAATATTAGGTTCAAAAATTTGAAAATGATTTAACTAATTGACAAGGGAAACGGTCAATTCAGCAAAGAAAAGGGGAGCATATGATGAGTGTCAAACTCCAGTGCAGTATATTATCAATCGAACATAGAAACCTTAATTAACTCCATACTCCCCAGTCCGGCAAAAGGAAAAAATTACATACTCCTTCGGACTGTAAAACAAATTCATCAGAGAGTCATCAGTTTGAGTGTCTCCGTAGTCACCCTCGTGCGTTCTGCATCAGCCAACTTAAATAGCACGCCCATTTGGGTCCCTAAATTGGCCCAAGTTTCATCGGTGGAACGCAGCGTAAGATGCAAATCCCAAAGCTATATGCATCACAAAGTCTAAATCAAGCGGGGCGACCGAGGCAGGTGCATCAAGGGCATGTATTGGCTGGCTGTAGTAGGTAGAACGGGTGATTCACAAAAAATAATGTGTAGGAGGAAGAACGGGAGGTGTGTTTTTTCGATCAGGGAAAATAAAAAATTAGGCACCGAGCTCATCGATTGGTAACACATTCGGTTTATTTATTTACTTTTGAGATGGATTATCACATACAAATTTTTCAAAAAACACGTAATTTTTTTTACATAGATCTTGTGAGTTTGTTTGTGCATGTTTAATTTATTTAGATGGATTGTTGATCCTAAAAAAACGATGGGTTGTCATGTACAGTTTTCCTAGTTG
>NC_057803.1:727789467-727798738 GCF_018294505.1 Triticum aestivum | reverse complement strand
CTCACATACATTTTTCTAGATGGATCTTGTGGGGTTATTTAGGGTTATGGATCTCGTGGGTTCGTTTGTACAAGTTCAGGTTTTTGTTTAGATAGATGGTCACAGACACTTTATTTTAGCTGGTATGTGCATGTTCAGTTTGGATTGTTACGTACAATTTCAATTTTTTTAAAATCTTGTTACAAAGATCTAACGATTATAATATTTTGTTCTTAAGATGAAGGGTTATTATTTTCTGTTTAGATTGGGATTTTCTAGAGGATATCTCTACTTGTCCTCGATATTTTCCTTTTACTAGATAATAGATAGATTCTATTTTTAAACTGGAGTAGGCGTTAATTTGCATCACGTGCAGAGGCAATCTGATTCGTGTAGACCAGGTTGATAGTCATATAAGTATATCTATATCTATATCTATATCTATACATATATACCTGCTATTAAAGGGAATATATATTTTTGGTTTGGTTCCGCTTTGTTTGATCCCCTTTTGAGTATTTTTCTTAATATTACGCACACTATTTTGTACAAGGAAATTGTACGTACGAAGGAAACCGGAACGTGCGTGTAAAGGAAACTTAAAACCAAGCCGCCGGCCCATGTGTCTATTTATTGGTTGCCAGCTGGATTCTCTCCAGCTGTATTTAGACAATGAGCGTGCACGGCGTGTTTCTGGCAGCGCCAGCAACGGTGCTGGGACAGAGCACAATGAGCATGACTCTAATTTCCGGCCCGTCTGCAGCGATGCACATGACGTTGGCTATGGTCACACGGACGAGAAGACGACACTGGGACCGACCTGCAGCCGACGCAGCGTATGGCAGTGATTGTCATGCCAACGTGCAGCCGGCGCGGCTGCACTGCACAAGCTGTAGAGAGGACGGGAGTGGTTGTGGATGTCCAGCGAGCTATGGACATGGTTATGGATGTCCGGCGACGGCGCGACAACACCAAGAAGCAAGGGTATGCTGGGCAAGGTTCGGTCCACCGGGCCAAAGGGTTGCACCGGAGCACGTGAATCTTGAGCTGGCAGCAATGTCATTGAGATCGACTGGGCTTGTGGATCTGGAAGAAGAAGGAATTAGGGAATCACTGGTCATCATCCTTGTACGTAAACTATGGACATGACAATCAGCTGGATCCATGCATTGCTGAACATGTGCATAAAGAAATTGCGCGTGGAGAGAATCGTACTAGCAAGCATGTAACACACCTGAGAGGTACTCAAGTTCCTTGATCATTACGTGCATTAAAATCGTATGGTTGGCATGCACTTTTGAGCAATCTTTATTTTAGGGGTAACTTTATTTTATGGTTAACTAATTTGAGCTAAGACTTCAAGTTGCTTTGTGTTTCTCAGTAGTGCCACATCTAATTATGTGCATGATCATTTTCTTTTGGATATATTTACGGACTAATTGCTCACAACAGTAATCATCTATGTAAAACTTGAAGTCTATATTATATATCAGGAGTAAATATATCTACCTCACGGCTTACTTAAAGCCAATATATGTCTTTATCTCGATCCGGATGGATTTGGAGTTAGTAGTGCACTAGGTAAACACTTGAATACGACACAAACTATAAAATTTATTTTATACCTGTTGCAAGGCATGGGCTGTTTTGCTTACAGGTGGAACCCTAAAGCCAAGCTAATTAAGTATTTACTAGGATTGCCTTTATTTGAATAAAGCTCTTAATATTCCCTGAAAAAAATATTATGTGTATCGTTAGCTTTCTAATGCTAGCTATGACATAGTACTACCGTGTGGCCGTGCAGTAGAATGCTTGTATGCACCACCTCCCCCAAATCTTCCTTCACATATGTACATACGGGAAACCTCTGATCAATGATAATAAGTACGGAGTAGTTGCTTGAGCCTTGAGGTTGTCCATCACGTCTCCGCCGAAGTACGTGATACAGGGTATAGGCTGAAAACACTATAAATTAAGATACACTAAGATTTCTTATTTGGAGGGAGGATGTGGCAGCCTAGCTGATGACTGATCGGTCGGTTGTCCAACGACCTAAGAGCATCTCTAGCAGACCCCATATAAGTGGTTAAATCAGCATAATTTTTGCGTTTTACAGTTTTGGTCGAAAAAAGTGTGCAGAACAGAAACCGTATAAGTGGTCCAACCCGTAAATATTTTAAGGGCCACCGAAAATGCACACGCGAAACCCTTATATTTGGAGGTTGCAAGGTTGAACCTAAGGGGCCCCGTATACCGGTCAAACCTCGTCGGAGCAAACACGTCGCCGCGGAGTTTATCGGAATCCGCCCTAAACTCGCCGAAATTCATCACCGCACACCGGAAAAGGCCGTTAGACGCCGCAATTGATCGCCGCCGGTTCGAATTGGACGAGGACGACCTCGCCGTGGCCTCAGCCTGGCCGCCGGAATCCTCCCGGTCCGGCAGGCAAAGGGGCACGGCTCGGCCGGTGCGCCTAGCAATAGAGCAAGGCGTAGACAGCGGAGGCAACGGGGCGTGGCGGGCGAGCCTGGGCATGGCCGGCGTGGTGACGGGGCGACGGGGCATGACCGGCGGGCGATGAGGTGCGGCCGACAGGGAAGGGGTGCGGCCGCAGGGACGGGGCGCGGCCAACGGGCGACGGGGCACGGCTGGTGGGCGATGGGACGCGGCCGACGGGGCTGGGCATGGCCGGCGCGGCCCGCTGACGGAAGGGGCGGCAGCGGCCGGACTTGAGGAAGGAGCTCTTTATCTCAGTTTTACAGTTTGTTTATAGTCTCTGTTCGGCCGTAGATAAAATGAACCCTTAAAATGCATCTTTTTGACCCGTATCTCGGTTTTACAGTTTGCGATTTTAAAGGGTCCGATAGAGATGCTCTAACAAGGCGAAAAGTATCAGACCCTCGATCGATCTGTCTAATGTGCGAATTGCTTGCGGGTTGTGTGCAACCAAACAGATTAATTAGGGATTAGTGCAGTTTGAGTCCACAGTTATCCAACGCTCAAGCTACATGTTTGTGCCCGCCATTGGATTGCACCAAGCCATTTGAAGACGATTTTGTGGCACGCATGTGTGGAGGCTTCAACTACTTTGCACATTATTCTCTGCCTCCAGCGCCTCACGCGTCGTCTTCCCTGCGGGCGTCTCAGGAGGGCTCAGCCGCCGCCGCCTAGTAACCCTCCAGCGCCTTTGTCTCCCTCCGCCACTGCCGGTGGTCGGCGCCGGGCAAAGCCCGTGCGTACGACGGCGACTGCGGAGGGTCTCTCCTCCCTCTCCCGGATCTACGGCGGCGCGGGCGTCCTGATCCGTGGGGTGCGGCCCTCGACGGTGTGGCGGATCCCGGAGGCGGCGGGCTTGCGGCAGTGCACGGGCGCCCAGATTCATGGGTGTGGGACTGCGGCAGCGTGCAAGCTACCGGCGGCGGCGGGATCGGTCGACGGTGGGCTTGGGCGATTGCGTCAGCAGCGCGGTGCTGGATCTCGTCGCTCATGGCGGATCTGGCCACTCCGGCCATCGTGGAGGAACCTGGGATTGGGGCGGCGGCCCCGTTAGGCATGGCGACGGCGCCCTCTGCTGGCTGGCGACGTTCATGGGGGGTGGATGGACGGTGTCTTGACCGCGTTGGAGGTGAGTTGCCGGTGGATCTCCTCCGAGCTGCAGGCTCTCTTCCGCTGCACTTGGTTGCTTACGATCGCGATCGTCGGCCTCGGTGCATTCGCAGGGGCTGGTAGAGGTGACATCGGACCGGAGGTAACTTTGGATAACTCGTTAATCCCGACGGTGGCGACGGCAGGGTCGCGTTCTCCTCCTTGCAGGCGCCGTCGAGGTCCCTACACTCCACCCCGACCCCATGCCCGGGTGAAAACCAAAAATCTCCTTAGATTGGGCGACGGCACTGCCTGTGTCGTACCCTTCTTGGAGGCACCGCCTGGAGCATTTGGGTTAGGGCCGGGCTTTCGTTTTATATGGTTAATTCAGTTCGGCTTATTCGGTTTTCTGTGAATTCGATTTTGAGAAAATGAACACCGAAATAGTTACATAAAATTTAGACACCGAAATATATCAGTTCGGTTTATTCGGTTAACCAAAAACCCGAATTACTTGCATCCATCAGTCTATGTGTCATGACTAATATGTAGTGTGGGCATTGCACAGAATGAACAAAATAACTTAGATCAATGAGACGTACATATGCACACTTATTTTTTTTCACCAACTATTTTTTTTCGGGGATTCACTAGCTCTTTGACCATCGTTGCATCCAAAAGAAAGATACAATATTCCAAATGGAGTAAACTAATCATTACCATGGTGTCACGTATAATTGCGAGATTGGATCTAAGCATTTCATGGTGCTACGTAACTTTCGTTTTAGAATGTATCAGTACATTAGAACTTGAAGAAGCCAGGGAAGTCTATGTGACCGGCCGGCCAGATGTCGTAGCAAACGTATATTAGGTTTTGTTCGGAAAATATATGTTAGTTAACGGAAATACTAACGCCCACACGTGTGGGCGTCTGGCAACTCGCCCACACGCATGGATCCTTGTCCAACCAATTCTGCACGAATCTTGGCGCGTTCTAGCAGTTTTTGTGTGCCACGTAGGACTGGCTGGTGTGTGGGCATCCATCCGGTCGCCCACACGTCCTTTTTCATCACACAGGGGGCTGGTGTGTGGGCGTTTCGCAATTCGCCCATACACCAGTTTTCACGCACGCAGAGGGGCTGGTGTTTGGGCGTTTATCACTTTGCCCACACTCAAAGCCGTCAGTTGCCATGTGTTTCTGCAGGGTACATCGCAACTGCCCTAGCTTTGCTTGTAAGGAGATGGCAACTCTCTTTTACCCGAGTTGCCATGTGTTTTTGCATGATACATGACAACTGCACTAGCGTGCATGTAAGCAGATGACAACTCTTTTTTTACATGGCAACTGCCCTAGCGTGCTTGTGAGCACATGGACTCTCTCTTTTACCCGAACATGTTTTTTTGCCATGCCTTTTTTGTAGTGCTACATGGCAACTGCCTAGTGTTAGTAGGTGGCAAATCCTAAAGTTTTGAAACCATGTCCACTGCAGTAGACCAGACCATACATGGCAACTGCAGTTGAGCAACCATGGCAAGTGTAGTTGTCCGACATGGCAACTGTAGTTCAGCGACATGACAACTGCAGTTAAATGAACATGGAAGTGGATGCAGACCATGGCTACTACAGGGACGCGTGGTGACTGTCACGCGGCATGCGGGACCATAAGGTAAGAGGCCTGACGTACGGGCGTGTGGGCGTTATCTATTTTTCCCACACGTAGGCATGTGAGAGGGACCGCGATAAAAAAAGGCGTGTGGGCATTACTTGTTTTGCCCACACGTAGGCGTGTGGGCTGATCCTCTAAAACACCACACAAAGTGTGTGGGTAGATCCCTTAACGCCCACACATGTGGGCGCAATCGACGTCCTTAGTTAAATACCCGGCTACTTGCGCTTCCATTTACGGTAACCAGTCCAGCTAGGATACGGACAGATCGGTTTCTTCGGTGAATTCGGTTTCTTAGCGATGGAAACCGAACATGACACCGAACACTGAATAGTGACCATATTTCACACCAATCCATACAACCGAACACCAAATAAACTGACACAGTGAAATCGGTTCAGGATGTGACCACCCCTCAGTTAGAGGAACTGCAGGCGGAGGGGATGGGACCAGCGGCAACAGGTGGTGTTCGCGACGGAGGAGCGGCGTGGCATCTGGCACGTCGACAATGGCGGGTCTCAGCGGCATGGAGCAGCGGGGTCTCGTCGGTGGTCGTGTGATGATGGACGAGCGTAGGATGGTGGGGTTGTCTAGCGTCATGGTGGCGTCGATGGCAGCTAGACTGGACAAGGTAAATGCAGCATTACAGCACTGAAGATGGATTGGTGGCAGGTGGCTGCGACAGCCTCATACTCGGAAGGCGTCCTGGTTGAGGAGTGCGCCGGACTGGTGGGTGCCCCATACCCGGCAGGAGTCCTGGTTGGGACCTCAGGTTTTAGATGTTAGATTTGGCTGCGAGGTCTGTTTGGTATTAGGCCCAGACTATCAGCATTTCTTCATCAACTGGATAGGAGTAGCGACAGATGTTGCCTAGACGGTGGCTTTAGTCTTACTATTATATGACTTTGTGAGGTCTTGTGTGAATAATTAATAAAGTGGCTGCATGCATCGTCCATATGCAGAGGCGGGGGTCCTTCTCCTTTTTAAAAAAATGTGTGGAGGCTTCGACGTCTAGGGGCATGCACCTCTGGCGAAGCTTTCTGAAGTTCATCCTGTGTACTGGAGTCTCTAATTTCAGTGTACACCTTCATGAAACGTCCGATCGCTCCTCTTTTCTCATAGGTGTAACGCGAATGCCCATCAGATCGTAGAAGGTGTAATATAAATCATGTCCGTGCTCATTCTCAATGATCATGTTACGATTGATGACCCTAGCAGTCATGATAGTCCAAATGTCTTTATGTTCCTAGAATCTAGATGGTCCTCACACAATAGAAAATTGGGATGGCAAAATCGCATATGCCTCTCAACGTCTTTCCTAGCCACCGCTTGAGCATTGTGAAAGTAGAGTTCTTTCTTACCTTGAGTGCTTTGGATTGGCTTGACAAAAGTACTACACCTCGGGTAGATCCCACCCGCAATATAGTACCCATAGTTGCATGTGTGTCCATTTGCTTCGAAGGCCACCGATGGAGCTTCTCCATTGGTTAACTTGGCAAAAAGAGGTGACCGGTCAAGCACATTGATGTCATTGCAGGATCCAGACATCCCAAAATATGAATGTGAAAACCATGTTTCTTGATTGGTAACAGCCTCAAGAATGATGGTGGCATCCTTCATGTGACCCTTAAGCTGTCCATGGCATGCTTTTGGACTATTTTTCAACTTCTAGTGCATGCAATAGACTGACCCTAGCATACCTGGAAACTCATGGACTCTTGAGCATTGGGTGCTCTCAAGTACTATGGACCAAACACTCCTACCATCGTCTTTGCAAATTGTTTTGACATAGAAAACATAATTGCTCTCTGCCATCGCCAAATTGTCATCAATGTAATCTGCTGGTACACCATAGGGCGTCATGCGCAAAGTCGCAGTGACCTTCTACTCGGTGCTATGTCCATTATTCTCATTGAAGGTTGTCAATAGGTGCGATCGATGGATGAGGACGATTGGAGAGAGAGAGAGAGAGAGAGACTAGTGGGTGAATACATGTGTGGAAAGGGCACTGGCAGGAGATTAAACAGAAGATACAGTAGAACAACAACTATTCCGCATACCTAGAAGTGTGTCATGTTTCATTTCTTATTTTTAGAGAATAAATTTAAATAATTTTTTTGTAACAAGATATGTTCCTGGGCCAGACGATAATGTGTTCCTGGTACTCTAACATCAACCCCTTGGTTACTTTGGGCCACACATTCACTGCAAGTCCAAACACAATTTTGTTGGCATTTAAGTCTTACGTGGTAGGTTGCCATACTGTTGGGGTTTTCCTACATTCTAGTTAGCCTCGCCTACATAGCATTGTATGACACATTCAATGATTGAGAACAAAGCTTTTTGTTTACCAGCTCTTTGAAATCTTTTAGATCACATTAATGTGTGCAAGTGTGCTCATCTCAGTTCTTCACTGAAGGTATAAATAACTTCAAGATACCACTGGCAAAGGTGAATGAACTCTTTGGACAATTTGATCAAGCTTTTGTTTGTTTTGAGTGTTTGCTCTGGTTTTTTGCTGTCCAAATTAAGCACTACGAATTCGGGCATTAATCCCTAGGCACTATTAGAACCAAGCACAACTAGCAATTCTGGCACAAGCACCAAGCACAATTATGAACTTACAATCACTAGAAATTTGGGTAGGGAAAGGGACCTCCAGATGCAAACCTTGGACGCGGCGACGAGGGGGCGCGAGGCTCGGAGGAGGAGGCTGGATGTGAACCTTCTGCAAAGGCGGCAAGGGGGCGGCCTTTCATAGGAGCCGGCGCCAATGGCTGGTCACGCATGAGAGATGTAGAGGAGCAATAGATCGATTGGGTACAACGATTAGGTTTAATGGTAAGTTAGGTCGACTGGAGGTAGTAGTTGTAGCAAGCCACAATCATCCCATGCCACAAGTAATTGGGAAATGGGCTCTCGTAAGCAAGCCCGCCTTTGGAACTGGTGGCATGCAAGAATTAGGCCCACACCACGAGTAGTTTCATATTCGTGGCATGCCAGAATTATTCCACTCCACTAGTACCAATGCGGGGTTCGGGTTGTTGGACCCACAAACTACCATGCCCTTGTAATGTGTTACTGGTGCATAGGGTCATGGTGGCACGTCATCAGTATTTTCGGCAAATATCAATGTCGTGTATCTTTGTTGGTGTGCCATTGGTGTACATTGCTTAAGATCATTTCTATACTAGTTCATGATCCTCCAACTTGTATACCTTAGTTCAACAGGTCCACGCACTTCGAAGCTATACGTCGAGTTCACGCAGAGTCAAAACACCTTGTGGACAAGTTTTACAACTTACATCACCATTTGACATATTAGTAGTGCTTCTTTGTCAGTGTGCGCCCAAATGATTGTGTAAAGGCATGTTTACAGTTGTTAGGAATGCAAGTGCTCTCTGACTAGCTCTCAAAAAAATCGAGCTTTTGCGCTTTTGTAGTTCTGAAGAGCATAACGGACAGCTAGATGCCAAGGGCAAAGATGAATACAAAGCCTTAAGAGGTTCTGATATTGCGTTTGATTTTATCATGATTATTTATGGTCCATGTTTCTAGACTACTTTCTATTGCTTCAGTTTGCAGTTTCATGTGTGTCGTTCTAAGCTTAATAAGAAGGCAAGGACAACAAAGGTGACTCATCCTGATCCAACTATTAATGTGTAATAATACTTGTTGTTTGTCATGTGTGCATATATACCGCTTTGTCTAAACACAATAAAAGGACCAATCTCCACAACAGCTACAACGTTTACTACCACACATTCAGAACGAGCGGATCATGAACCAAAAATACGAGTGACTGAGTAAAAGAACAGAAGAAAAATGTGCAAGCTCATTAGGGAATATGGGGCCTGAGAAACAAGAAGACCGTGGGTCTATGGAGACAACCGCATTGAACATGATCGATATGCAGTCTATTACATACACGAATCCCATCGTCTTTTGATTTATCTACTATCCAGGGATTTGCAAGTACTATATTTTTTGAAGTAACCACGACCCCAAAAGTTACTTGTCTGTATGAGTGTAAGGTGCAG
>NC_057803.1:727770394-727788179 GCF_018294505.1 Triticum aestivum | reverse complement strand
TATAAGTAAAAGTAGAAATGTATTGAAAAAACAACACTAGTAGAAAAACACCTAATAGTCCCGGTTCGTAAGGGCCTTTAGTCCCGGTTCATGAACCGGGACTAATGGGTCGTTACTAATACCTCCACCCATTAGTCCCGGTTCAAACACAAACCGGGACCAATGTGCCTCCACGTGGCCCTGTTCGCCGAGCCCAGTCAGGGGGCCTTTGGTCCCGGTTGGTGGCTCCAACCGGGACCAAAAGGCATCCACGCGTCAGCATTCCAGTGGCTGGGTTTTTTTTAAAGGAGGGGGGGTTGGGGGTTTTGAGGGGTTAATTTAGGTGTTTCATATATTGTGTTAGCTAGCTAATTAATAGAGAGAAGTGTCCTCTCTTATGTCCGTGCTTGGTCGACGCTACGTACTATATATACATAAGTGATCGAGAGAACCATTCAGTACAGAAGTTCGTCATGCATACCGAGAGAAGTGATCGATCGACCTCTCCTTCTCCGAGAGATTGGTCGAACAACAAGTTTTCGTATCATGTATCCGACGCTACTGGCTACATACATGTACAATATGTATAAGATCTCTTAATTACAAACCCCTAGCATTTGAAATCAATTTCCACATGGTATTCTCCGGCTTTACTGATGACGTGGTTAAGAAAGAATCCTGCCAATTCCTCTTGAATTACTTTCATGCGATCTGGTTCTAGGAGTTCATTCCGCATCTGCCACGTCTAATTTGAAGAAGGGGGTTAAATCAATACATATATATGAATGAAACTCAACAGAAATGATGGTGTAATAAATTGAAATTGTGAATGTTATTGCTTACGCACTTCATATTGTCTTTTAGAGTAGCCCCGCTTGTTTTTCAAAGTCGCGGTGTGGATGAACTCGCACACGTAGTATCCACAGAAATCATTCCCTTCCTCCTGACACAAACACTTTACGAGAAATAGAGGTCAATCAAACTGATAATTAAGCATTATAAATGGCATTGATGAAAGTATAACTATAGAATCAACGGGATATGCGCGCAACTAGCTAACCAGTAGTACTTACTTTCGGGTATGTATATCGCAGCTCCTTCGGCAGTCCCGGAGCTTCTGCGGTGAACTGTTTCCAAACCCTGCAAGACAAAGAAAATAATTATTATTACTTGAGATATCAGGAAATGAACAAAAAGTTGCCAATATGGTGCGATAATGATCGACTGAACTTACTTGCTGAGCATTTCAGTCATGTCCGCATAGGTTCTGGGATCTTTCCGTCTCGATTCTAAGACGGTTACTAGTCCACGCTCAAGCTTAATCTCTAGAAGAATATAGTGGTACCTGCGCACTCATGCATAACTCATCAATTACATTACTATAACCTCGCTCGAGTAATAAGGGAAACCGAATATGCACACGACAGTAACACTCACTTGCCGTTGTAAGAAAAGAGTATGGTATCTTTGTTTTGATTTTTGATCAACGATTGTAGCAAGTTGTCCTCGGCCTCTTTGACGTCCTTTTCAACCAGAAATACATCTATGATATTTGTGTTAATGAACCCAATATCATAAATTTCTTGTTTTTTGCACTCGACGATCTTCAATCTGCATAATATATTGAGGATAATTAATTATAAATACATGCAATGAAAGAGACGAGCTATATATAGAGACTTAATGACAGAAATAGTACTTACAGGCAGTAGCAAAAGACCATTAATTTATCGAGGGCCTTTTGATTGAAGAACGCGAAGAACTCATCAAATGGAACACACAACAGATCATTTGAAACGAGGTCGTGCTCCTCTTTAATGTTCAGATACAAACTGTTCGTCCCCTCAGACTCTCTGCGGGTTTTCATGTACCAACTATGGAATCTTCGCATCATTGTTGTCAGAGATTTTTCATCTTTGACGAGAGGCTTCCCGTACTCGTATCTGTGTTCGTCCACCTCCATGAAATCAGGAAGTGCATCGTCAGGCAGGTAATCTTCCAGATTGCCATAACCGGCCACCGTCCCCGGAGAATTAGACACATTGAGCG
The DNA here is from genome assembly GCF_018294505.1 of Triticum aestivum. Taxonomy (NCBI): domain Eukaryota; kingdom Viridiplantae; phylum Streptophyta; class Magnoliopsida; order Poales; family Poaceae; genus Triticum; species Triticum aestivum. Next base: position 727,786,151 of record NC_057803.1, on the reverse strand, counting down.
GGGGGCACGATTGCTGTGCTTGTTCGCCGAGCTGGGCAATTTTTCCCCTTTACTCGTTCTTTTAACCTTTTATCACTGACAGTAGTTCCCGACCGCTGGGCTTGGAGATATGTCTATTTAGTAATGCGCTCATAGTTGGTTCTCGGCGGAGACTTTGGTGGTTTCCTCAGGGCATCGATAGTGCGCTTTGCTTTCACCGGATCTACCTTGTCCTCCGGAGGTGGATGTCTCTTTGCTTTGACCCCTTCAAAGAACTCCTTCACATGGGTCCGCACAATCGTATCGTTTTCCTCCTCAGACCTCTCGTACGGTAACTTCTCTACAGACTTGAGAGATGGACCGTATTTGTATTGCCTCCTGCCTCTGGTCCCCGGGGCTCACGAACCGGGTCCAATGCCCCCATTGGTCCCGGTTCTGGATTGAAACGGGACTAATGGGCTGACCCGGCCTGGACCATTGCCCCCTTTTCTACTAGTGCAAGACCAATAAGAAACCTAAAAATAAACAAAAATAATTGCAAAGAAACCAATAAAACTCTGAAACAGATAAAAAGCTGCAACATAATAGCAGAAGAAAAACAAAAATAAACTCGGTGAAAATCAAAACGGCGACCGCTACGAGCGGGAACAAAGTGAACCTACGCGTGCAGCATCCGCCCTACAATATGGCCCGGCTTGCTACTTTTACCAGTAGGCGGCTCCTATTAAAACTCGGCATGGGCAACATATAGGCTCGGTATGAGCTGGATACGGTGGAGAGAACTGGGCTGACCGTACGATATGTCTGGCTCAAGCGGGATATACTCACCTGCGGTAGCAAGTAAAGGGGGTTCTAATATATATTGGTTGTGCTCGAAATGGTTGTGCTCGAAAGGCAGTTATGAATCGATTGACTAATCCAATTCCAATATCTTGATTTCGCGCGGCAATGCATCATGAACCGATATGTATATCGTCTGCTAATACACGACCAATTAGTGTTTGGACAAAAAGTTTTTCCGTCATCCCGTTTTGAGGACTTACAGAAATACCTTGGATAGTACCACAGTCTCTTCTACGCACAATAATATGTTGAACTATTTCAACAAGTCTACGTGTAAGATATCCCGCATCTGCTGTTCGCACAGCAGTATCTACAACCCCTTTGCGGGCTCGTTCTGCGGGTGCCATCCCACTTGGATTGTTTTGCTTGCTTTCCTTCTGTTTTTTTTCTATGTCGTATTTACTTATTATTTTAATTTCTTATCTTATTTAATTTAATTTTTCTTTGTTATTTTAATACGAGTGGGTATTTTCTTTTCAACACATGAACATATTTTTAACACATGTGGAAGTTTTTGTTGCAAGACATTAGTATTTCTATAATACGCATGAACATTTTTTTGCGGCAGACGAATAATTTTCAATATGCCGGCACAGCTTTGCTGCAACACATGGAAATTTATTTAATATGTGTGATTTTTTTTTTGCAATGCATGTTTTTCTAGTATGGGTTATTCTTTCTTTTTGCAACATTAATATGTTTTAGTACGGCCAGATTATAATGCCGCAACACATGAACATTTTCTTTATATGCGTGAACATAATTTTTGCAATGAACTTGTTTTCATAATATGCATGAACAATTTTGTTGTGAGTTGGGAGGAATCTATACAAAAGTTTCCAGAACATGTATCTTGGTTCTACACTTGAACATTTTTTAATATATGCAAACAATTATGTTGCAACTTATGAACATTTTTTAATCTGGATGAAGGATTTTCCTGCAACCCATGTACATTTCTTAATATGCATGAAAGTATTTTCCGTGATGGTAACTGACATAGTAAGAACACATTATGGTGAAAACTTTTTCTTAGAAAGAGGAAAAGATGCTCGACCTCTGCATCGAGTGATGCAAGCATCAATATATTACCAATTAATAATAAGCAGAAGATCTTGCAAAAAGACAACTTTTTAGAAAGAAAAAAGAGAAAATTACAGTGAACGTCAGCTAATTTGCATATCCGTTAATGTAACATTTTTATTTCAAGTTTTACAAATCATGGTGAGGTCAGAAGATATTATGACATGATACGTGTGGCCAAATTGCAACAAAAATTCAGTGCGAACTATACGGGTTTGTAATGTACAATCGTTGAGAATGCAACTTTTTCTTAATTGCCTCCAAAAACATTGATCATAGGCCTAATTGGCAATGTTTGTTCTCCTTAGTTCTCAGCTAAAGCTATAAAATTCTCGATATGCTAAGGCAAAGGAAAACACGAAGCCTTCAGTTGCTTTGGTATAGGTAATTCAGTGTTGCTAGTGTTTTTTTTTTGGTTTCTTTGAACGTAGGTCTTTCTTAATATACCATCATTTTGCAGTTTTTCTACTATGTCATTTTGCAGTCATTCAATTGTGCCATGCTAAATTAAAAGAATAAACAACAAAGATATATGCATTGCATCTTGATCCTTCCAAAAAAACTATGACATGAAATCAATGAAAACTACTAGTAATGACGCAACAACTTCCGATGATGAATGCTAGTCACAGACCATGAAGTAGCGTGTGACCCAACAACTATGTCTCTATATATACACCGACATCTCTTTAGCCAAGTAGTAGCATGGATCTCTACTAGCAGAAACACTTCCCCACCACATAATTTAATTAGTAGAAACCATCAGGAACCATCAGGAACCATCAGACCAGGGTGGTTAGCCATCTGAACCTCTATGTGAGTGTCGATGGTAGATCGTCTCAGAGATACGAGGAGGTGTAGATGGTGATGTTGTGTAAAACTAAACCATGCTCAACGAGCAAAGGGCATTCGAGTTGCATGGGAAGCGAAGGCCAAATCTAACAGGATATGAGCAGCGTATATTATTTCTTATAAGTTGCTATGAGCAGTGCTGACAGAGCCATCTCCACGCTGCACACGTCTAACTATCTCTCCTTATTCTCTAGTATGTTTGTCTTCTCTGCTAGATTGGCTCTAGTTAGTTAGACTGTCAGTTGTGGTGTCGTCACATATCTCTTTTCGATAAAGGGAATATATTAATACCGCGGAGATACCAATTGCACCCAGCCTTTGCAACAGTGAAATGTTCTAAAGACATTAAGAATGCACACAACCCAAAAACATCAAGAAGAAGAAGAAGAAGAAAATGAAAGATCCCACTACAGTGATCAATTCCTTGTAACTGCAATATGAACCACCACAAGACAACATCCGAAGTCCAAATTCTACAAAAGCGACGCCTCCAAAAAGGAAACAATGAACAAGCGCCGTCGTCGTCCCATAATAGATATTAGGTTTTCACCCCGAAGAAATCCGTGCTCTCGAAAAAAAATGGCTTCAACAAGGCCCCTACCAGGCACAACCAATTAAGGCCAGACCTTTGGTTTGCACCATGAAAACTAAAACTCTGTACTTCTCCTATGTTGCCGCCTCCACTTTGCCAATGCCACTGCTATGATTAATGAATCACCAAGCGAAGTCATCATCGCCTCGACGACTCGTTCCTCCATTACTAAGCCTCAAACCTCAGCCACCATGAAGTTATCCTCCATTGTCTTCACCATGGAAATCGAAATACCGACATGTCCCATAATGTCAATAGACAAAGAAGCTTCGCGTCATGCCACCCTGAAGCCACACATGCTGAAAAAGGGGCACAACCAAAGCCCATCTGGTCCAGCAACCTACATTTGTCAAGCACGCAATGGAGATCTCCAGCAGAGCCTTCCGGAACTCGTCAATGGACAACTAAATGAGGGATCACATCAAGCAGAATATTATCTTGGTGTGAGAATAACCCTAGGACCGTCGCCAGAGGTGAACTGATCTGGGCCGAAAACCCAAGATTTGCCGCTATCAGCCACCAAGGCCGCCTCCCAGTGGAAGCCATCGAAAAGGGGAGGCTAGTAATTAATTAGTTTTTTTGGTAGGTTTGTATTGTTTCTCGAATTGGTAGGTTTCTCGAAGTAGTTTTAGTAGGTTTCTCAGATTATAGAGATGTCGAGGCCCCTACTTACCTTATGGGTAGGTAGGGGGAAGGAAGAGTGGGTCGGAGGGCTTCCTTCAGAATGCATACCCCTCTTTCTCTTTTGAGTTTTTCTGGCGGACCGGTCGCGCAAGATCTTTGGTCTTCCCCCAGAACCGATAAAAAGCGGGTCACTTCTTATGGACTCACTTAGAATAATTATTTTATATCTAAGGAAAGGGGATGACATTATCGCCATTAATTGAATTCGTACGTCTATCGCTATCCCGGGCCGAGGAGAGGGGGTTTCGGAAGCCGTGCCCTTGTTGGTAAAGGAAGTAGGTTTTTGCTTTTGAAGGTCCGGCACAGCCTTCGGGAACTCGTCAATGGACAACTAAATGAGGGATCACATCAAGCAGAATATTATCTTGGCGTGAGAATAACCCTAGGACCGTCGCCAGAGATGAACCGATCTAGGCCGGAAACCCAAGATCTGCCGCCATCAGCAACCAAGGCCGCCTCCCATGCTGCCCTCGCACCCGCGATGACCTACCCACCACCGGAGCCACTGGGGCCGTCGCCCCTTGTTCCATCTCCGCCGCCACTCATTGGCTAGAGGCCCCCACATGAGGGTAGGAGGAGAGCCCACCATCGTCGGGTGAGCTTTTCTCGCCGACCTCTCCCGGCGGCGGCCGGGAAGCAGCGTGAAGGGGGTAGTTTCGGGGGTAGCAGGGAAGCATGGGAAAGAGGGGCGGGGGCGGCTGCTGCTGCTGTCAAATTATGATCCGGATTATACTAAGGCACACTCTGATCCTAGATGTAGTGCGGCCGGTGTAAGGCGTTGCGCTAGCGCCGATGTAGTTCCGCTACCATACTTCTAATATGTAGGAGAATGATTTTTCCTGCAGCTATGTAAGTCGACTTTGATCGGAATTTATCAAGCCCACAAAAATTCTTCGTTGTGCCACTCGATAATCATCCGAGACGCTGCTGCCATAGCTTTGATATTTGGACCACAAACACAGATATACGTGAATCACCACTGGCCTTGCTACTACTCCAAGTTTCCACCGATGCCAGAAGAAATCAAGGGAGAGCACATTTTGGAATGCATTTAGCAGCCCGATGGAATCAACATAAGGGCTTAAGTCTTGAGAGAAAAGAAGTTGATCTCAATAGCAAAGTACTAGTTCCGCAGAACAGAAGTTGATTAGAGAAAAAAGGATAAATGGTAGACCACATATTATGGTTAAACTAATTATTATGCCTAGGGTGGATTTCCACACAAAGATGTTGATCAACCAGACATTCATTCGTTTGTAAAAGTTACCGACATTGTTCGATCCTCAAAAAAAAATGCCATGAAATGAATGAAAGAGATTAATGATCTTGATCGTCGCCTCCTCCTTCAAGAGTGGCACCCAGTTCGGACTTGGGGGAAGCTACATGGTGACAGGGAGAGAAGAGGAGTTGTTGGCGACTGGGATGTGAGATAGGTGTGACATGGTGACGACATTTTTATAGCCATGAACGGAGGGAAAACATGGAGGGTGGTTGGAACTGCGATGACAATTTCCGCGGGAAGTTGGCATGCAAAGACCGCCATTAGTTGGCCTGCTTCCTGATGGGATGGAAATCTGACCATCTAGGCTATTCGTAGGAAGGAAAGGTGGGCCACACAGAAGGATGAGAAGGGAGGTGAAACTTCTGTCCCGCGTGAGTGGTTGGCCATGGAGCATGCTCCAAAGCAAGGGACCACACACTTCAAATATGGAGAGTCGCATGATCGATTTGGAGCGGCCTTCGTAGATGATCGCAATCCTGAGTGGGACGGCTACTCTATTAAACTAACATTTCGGCAAAAATTACCAGATCGACGGTCATTATGGCGATTGGGCCAAATGGCGATTCTGCTTGAGTTGCTCTGACACATTATTATAGCGACAAGCAAGCTGTCTTGGTATCGTATATTTTGCATAAGAACAAGTACAAAAAAAATCTATGCACTTTGCCATTTGGTGTAAATAAAATTTATGCAATCTTGCCACAGAAAAAGAAGTTCATATATGTTCTTAAAAATAAAAAGGAGACAAATTTGCAGTGGTTATAATCTAATCATGAAAGAAAAATATCCTCATATTGTTTCTGGATTAGTGAATCATGTTTAAATCAAAAAGTGTATGACCAGGTAGATGCTTTCTGTGCCAATATTGTAGCGAAAGAAAATAAGTTAAATACGCTCACGGCCCTTGAATTTGCAGTCAGTTGCTTGAGCCCATGCACTCTGAAAAAAGACATGTGGTTCACCGAAAGTCCGAACATGGCTTGATTGGCTTTTACTGCTTACATGGCAAGTTCTTCTTACCAATGGATCATCTACTCACTAATTAAGATTACACTGATTTCTTAAATTTCTCCTTTAGAATTTTAAAGCTTAGGATGATGTTTGAGCAACCAACTTCGGTGCACCCATGGAGTGCACTAAATTTTTTAAAAAAAAGTTCAAAAATATCTGAAACTTCGTGAATGTGATTATGAGAAAATGTTTTAGGAGCTTCCAAAGTTTGGTCACCAAAAAACATCAATGATCTCCATACAAAACCAAATACAAATGATGCTCAGCATCCAACTTTATTTTTTCTGGTACAGAGCTCCTCAGATGTTATTTCGCCACAAAATTTAGGAAGCACCAATTTGTTTTTGTCATAATCACATCCACAAAAATTCTGATTTTATTGAAATGGTTTGCAAGGTTTTTGATCGTGGGTGCACCGGGGGTGCAATGTCCGTGGGAGCAAAAAATCAACACTCCCTACTGTTAAGGCTTTTTCTTCTTTACTTCTTCCCGGAAGGAATAGAAGAACATCCTTATGCCAAGGGAAGAGACAATGACAAAGCCTACTACATGTTAGTTTTGGTTTATCACAATCCCTTATTATCCATGTTTCTTCTCTAGGACGCCCTGTTATCAACAGTGAAATGTTTCACATAAATTCATAGCAATGGCAATCAGATCTTTGGTTGCTAACTATACTATCCCGAGTGATGCAAAGGAGACGATCAAGCGAGATGGTTGAGAACGACCAAGGAGCAACTATGTGAAGCTAAATGTGGATTGATCTTTTGAACGAGAATTACTCAAGGGCCCGTATGGCGATGTAATCAGCGACACGAATGACGAGTAGCCATCAGGTCAGGATAAATTAATTATAAATACTTCCTCTGTTCCTAAATATAAATCTTTTGAGAGATTCTAATATGGACTACAGATGAAGCGAAATGAGTGAATTCACACCTAATTACGGGGAAACCTAATTAATCCGTCTCTGGCCTAAATCATGTCGATCCTGTGGGTCCGACTTTATAAACCTGGACGAAAAACTACTTTCACAAATCACTGACACGAAATTTGGTCCGTAATGACACAAAGCCATCAACCACCTTACAGCCTGCTTACATCCCATCTATATATATTGCTGCATTACCACTGAAGTAGCAGCACACTCGACCACCTAGAAGTTGCCACACACATTTCTACTACTACCAGTAGGTCACAAAAGAACACCATTGTGCATTGTATTAGGGAGTTTCGGGGAACATATGATCATTGCTATGCTGAGTTATCATAAAGGCTGCAAGGGGATTAAACATGCAACTTGAATCAGATGGTGCATTTAAAGTGACCCTACCCCAATAGACTTTCTGGATATGGAAGAACTTTGGCACTGATGCTGCGTGCAACAGCCAATCAGCGCAGTTTGAGCTTATCGGTCTTGAAGCCTTCCACGCTGGAAGTTCCAGTCAAGGACGCCAAGGGATGGCCAAGCAATGAAATTTCGTTTACCCTTCAAATAAATAAAAAACTTTGGTCAACCCTGACCTTGTCTTCATTTCTGTTTTTCTCTAGTACAGTTCCATGGAGAGGGATGGCATCCACGGCAAATGTTCCTGTTTGGCCAAGTGGTCATTCTTCACGCTTACTTTGTTAGTTTTATCAAGTGGTGGTTCTTACAAAATTGCCTTGCACAACGTTCCAGTTTTGCATGCGGTGGTACATGGAGATGTCATTAGATCACAAACCAGAAATACACGCGTACACACGGACGATATGACACAAGGAATCATATTTTCTTCTTTTTTTGCGGCTGAACAACGAAACATATTTTCTGCCGCGTGGTCTACAGGATACAAACTGGGTGAGATCTACACCATGATCCAACATGCATGCGCCATCCGAAGGCTTCAGATCACGGACTCACCGGGCCGTATGCTACAAAAACATAAACACAACCTGGCCGAACGTGTACACCCACGTCAGCCCATGAGGCCATGACATTACATGTGTGCCAACTATATGCAAACTCAACATTAAAACATAAAAAACGAAACCTCAGCAAACACATGCACGTACAAGCTAGCCTACGTAACTAATACATGGAGCTAATGACTAATCTAATATATGAACAATAATTTGTAACAAGATTAGCACCAACAGATGTTATGCTCAATTAGCAGATTATTAAGATTATTTGAACACGTTGCCCTATTGATTAATACGATCAGTCAATGAGATCTAGAATCAAGCTAATTAAGTATTTGGTAGTTTGTAAATATTAGTACCCTATGGCTTCCAATGGCAGCTACGATGTAGTACTACTGCGTGGCCGCATGTATTTTTCATCTGCGCAGTACACTGCATGCAGGCACCATCTTCCGCAGAAAAGTTGTTTCTTTCCGCAATTAGACCAATCTAAAAGTGCGAGTCACCAAATTTTCAATAGACCTGAGACACATCCTTTTGTCTTGGATACTTATTGCGCAGCAGGTTTGCCGAATGCTATCGTCAGTAAATACATTGAACAACCATTCTTGACATGCGGATCATGAATGCAAAAACCACCTTAGTTTTTTGGTCTATATAAATATCGCTCCCGTTGATGACATAGCTAGGCCGGACGTGCAGTTGCATGGAATTGATGACCAGTACTTAATGGTTGTTTACTAGTTTGAGCGCCTTCAGTCCGTGTGTGGTCAGCCGATTTGCTACCTGTTCACTCTGGCAACTCACCCACCACCAACAGTCTAACTCTGAATTAATTATGGAGGAACCACCATGGGCTCACTAATACCACCGCCACTGCCCTTCCTCGATGGGGCCGCCGCATGAACTGTCCTAGGTAGCGCATTCCTCCTGGGCCCAGGTGGTGGCTGGTCATCTAAGACTTACACACCGCTTCATTGACATCCACTCTGAATGCTACATCATGGTAATGTAGCTCCTGTTCGAGTCCTGCCCTGTCATTATCAACTCACAGTCCCTGGAGATAGTCAATAGGTAGCTAGCTTCTGTTCGAATCCTGTTTGAGCTGCTCTCCATGTAAAAACGATTTATTGGTCCAACAATATGTTGGGACAAACCCAAGAAAAACCTATGTCTCTCTCCCTCTCACATTCTGAAGAACGGAGGTGGAAGAAGAAGAGAAGCACACTGGATTTTTTCAGGCGACGAACGCCATATGCTGCATGAACGGCCTCATCTTTTTTCAACTGGGCACATAGTCGGCTCGGTAGCACACCGTGTGGATCAGTACAAGGAAGGGGAGGGGTTTTATACCCGGTGCACACTGTGGATGGATAAGTATGGGATGTGCAATCGCAATCCATTGATCGGTGCACCAGGCACGTATATATGAGTACAGAGGGGGGCCACAACCTCGACTATACAGAGTAACTAGGAGGTGAGCCCAATACACAATATACACGTACACAACATACTCAACACCCTCCCACAGTCGAAGCGGCGCCAGTGACACAGAGACTGGAACGGAACTCCTCGAAGGTGGAAGTCGACAGTCCCTTCATCATCACATCAGCGAACTGTTGCGCAATCAGAACATGGAGGACCCGAATACGTCCAAGGGCCACCTGCTCGCGCACAAAGTGAATGTCCAGCTGAATGTGCTTAGTCCGGCGATGATGAACCGGGTTGGCGGAAAGGTACACCGCAGAGATGTTGTCGCAGTAGACAACCGTAGCATGGGAGACATCATGATGCAGCTCCTGAAGTAACTGTCGTAGTCAGGTGCACTCGGCAACAACGTTAGCCACAACTAGGTACTCAGCCTCCACGTTGGAGCGCGAGACCGTAGGTTGTCGCTTGGACGAGCACGAGACGAGTGAAGGACCGAGGTGAACGCAGTAGCCAGAGGTGGACCGACGGGTGTCGCGGCAGCCAGCCCAGTCCGCGTCGGAATAGGCCACCATCTCCAGAGAAGTGGATGCCGTGAGGGTGAGCCCAAGAGCCATCGTTCCACAAATGTAACCGAGGATCCTCTTCACGAGGGTCCAATGGGAGTCACGAGGGGCGTGCATGTGGAGACACACCTGCTGAACTGCATACTGTAGATCCGGTTGGGTGATAGTCAGATACTGAAGAGCACCGACAATTGACCGGTAAAAGGGAGCATCCGACGCTGGCGAGCCCTCAAGAACAGAAACCTTGGCCTTTGATAAATAGGAGTAGCAACAGGGTGACAATTGAGCATGCCAACACACTCAAGGAGCTCGTGCGCAACTTCTTCTATGAAGAAACAAGCCGTCCGGTCACCGAACAACCTCATTGCCAGGGAAATAATGTAGAGCGCCCAAGTCCTTGATTGCGAACTCGTCACGCAACCGAAGAGTAATCTGTTGAAGAAGAGTTGCGGAGGAGGCTACCATGATGATGTCGTCGACGTAGAGGAGCAAATATGCAGTCGTGTCACCGCGGTGATAGACAAACAGTGAGGCATCCGAGCGAGTGACGCTGAAGCCCAGTGTTTGAAGAAACCCGGTGATCCACTGGTTCCAGGCGCAAAGCGCTTGTTTGAGCCCGTAGAGAGACCGGGACAGCAAACACGCATGCCCAGGAAGAGGTGCATCGACAAAACCGGTGGGCTGCTCACAATAAGCCTGCTCCTCAAGGTGGGCATGGAGGAAAGCATTGGAGACATACATCTGATGAACTGGTCAGCCTCGGGACACCGCAAGCTGGAGGACGGTGCGGATCATGCACGGTCTGATAACCGGTGCAAACATCTCGGTGAAGTCAACTCTAGCGCGCTGCCGAAAACCACGGACCACCCAACGAGCCTTGTAGCACTCAAGTGTACCATCCGAGCGGGTCTTGTGTTGAAAGGCCCACTTGCCGCTGATGACTTTGGCGCGGGAAGGCTGTGGAAACAGTGTCCAGGTGCGGTTCTGCTGGAGAGCATCGAACTCTTCCTGCATCGCGGCAAGCTGGTGAGGATCACGGAGGGCTGCGCGAGCGGACACAAGAATAGGGGACGGCTCCGCGGTGGAAGTGGCGAGGAGGTACTCGTCGCTCGAGTACCGCAGACCCGGACTGTGAACTCCGGCTCAGGCCCGTGTGACGGGGCGAGACGGCAACGCCGGGACGTCCGGCAAGGCGGGCGGTGAGACGGCCGTCGAAGCAACCAGCGAGGCGGCCGGCGATGCGGCCGGCGAGGCGCCCGGCGTGGTAGCCGGCGAGGCCGCGGCACCCGAGTCCGCGTCGCCCGAGGCGGGGGCGGCGGGTGAAGAGGGGGTGCTGGCCGAGGCGTCGGGGCCCGCCGAGGACGCCGAAGAGGAGGGCGCCGACGTGGGGGCGCGAGGCGCAGCTCGTCCCACGACGCGAGGACCGCCGAAGCCCGGAGGCGTCCGAGGGCCGAGCTGTGCCGTCCACGTGACGGAGTCGCTGAAGGGCCGCCGGTGGCCGCCGGCGACGGGGCGACGAGAGGTACCTGCTGGTGAAACGGAAACACCTTCTTAAAAGGTAAACGTGTCGGAAGGTGAAAACATGATGTGAGAATGGGGTGACAAGTATGGCTCTTGAATCAAATGCCCATCCCGTCTCAGTCAAAGAGTCAAGTGACCCAGTTGAGACAGAACTAGTTAACCGGTTTCGTTGTTTAGAAGTTTAGTGTTGGAAGTGACATTTGATGTGTGGTTACTGGAATGAGTGAATAATACATGAAATTTTGGTTCTATGCTGTTATTTTCTTTAGCACTCCCTCCGTTCCTTATCAAGTGTCGATGTTTTAGTACTAAATCAGCGATATTTGATATGGAACGGAGCGACTATTAGTGATTTATTGCGATAGGATGGCATCCACTATATTGGACACTCCCTGAACTACGGGGCCACAATGGCTGAAACATGTTCATGGTCTACTCATGCAGCAGAATCCAACAAGAGCAACTAAGGTTCGCTTGATGATGGTGGCCACACCATGTTCTTGAAATCCGAACATATATTCTCGCAGAAAAAAAAACTGAACATATACACGTTATTATTACTAGTCATCAACCCGTGCATCTGCACGGGCTAGTTATTCGTATGGCAGGCCAAGATAAAATTTTATTCGTATATTCATTTAATACACAAATATTTACATATTTAACATAGAAAAATTAAGAAATCGACCAATCAAATATTAGTGAAAATATTAGAACTTTTCTTACCACATCAAATGTTTGAGATATTGGTTGACCATTTGCATAGATTTATCATATTCAGGGAAGTACATAAGTAAATCGAAAACTAAATTCAGGAAAAAAACTGTGACTTTGGACCTACTCTAAATCACATATTCTGACAGTGAGCATCATATGTCAACATGAGCCATGCAATCCTTGCTTTATCTGATTTTTAAGAAATCTGTGTCTATTTCACCATATATTTCGGCCTAATATTATTAATAAGCTGTGCGGATCGGGTGGACCATCTGCATAAGAGATGACAAAGCTAGTAAAAAGTGAGGTAATAATGCTAAAGTGGAGCCACAGTCAGTAGATACTAACTGGAAACAACACTCAGTTTGCCGAGCAATGTGATTTTCCTAGAGCAATCTAAAGCGTACACCTATCAACCCAGTGAGACAAAAGTAAACCAATGATTTATTTGTATATGTATTATAATTACGCTCCACCATTGTATGTGATGCATCTGAATTAAAAATTAGAAATTAAAACTCATGCATGAATTATTTTATTTGTACAGATAAAGACAGAACTAGAGTGGAATATGGGAGAATTTACAGACCAAACATAGCGGACAATACCTTGCATGTCCGCCCTACGCAGTTGCTGCCAGCCGAGGCTTTTTCTTAGCACTTCATGGTCACGTCCTTGGATGGATCTGACTTTTTGCTGGCTTAGCTGCACAGGTGCAACAAACTATGTCCATCAGGAACTCGCCGATTGAGCGTGCTGCAAGATGGCACCGCAATGGCTAACATGTGCCATAGAGCCTTGATTGATAGATGGATCTGGGTGTGTACGTACCGCGTAAAACCTGTTGTTAATCTTCCTTTGAAGGAGAGCCTGATGGCTGGTACGGCGCATGGGTGTAGGTTGAACAAATATGATGAAAATTGATAGGACGGTATAACATAAACTAATTCTTGTAATAGCCAAAGTTATACATAACGATCATATTGCACGTAATTCTTCTGTATCATATTGTAGATAACTATCCTATACACATAGCGATCATATATATTTATTTCATCAATAGTAATTTACCACTTTTTTGTGGCTTAAAATAGTGTCCCCCACTTTAGATGGTTGAAAAACACATGTGGAAAGTCCATCATGATTTAAGTTATTCCAACTTCACGAACTTGTATTTTCAACTTAAATATTATTTTGTTATTTTTTTCTACTTAATGCATCTTGCATGACTGAAGTTGTGGCCATCTGAAACTATTACGTATCTATATCCAATAACGGTCTGAAGGATGTCCATCCGTTTTTCAGTTCTATTGGCTCCAAGGTTTAGGGATGCCGAGAGTGCATACACAGGTACATGGTTTTTTTAATTGACATATACGTACATGTCTGCTGAGCTTGAAATCCATGCACACACAGTTGATATTGATCTAGACTGGCGTTAGCGAACGGGTCGAAGGTCGCGCTACAGAATCGCCATCGATGGCGGAGAGCTACATATTCTTTTTTTTTCTCTTGGTGTGCTTAGGGGAATATAAGATTTATGTACATATTTTTTTCCATTTGGTTAGAAGGATGCACGTTGGGTCCCCAAGGCAGTCCAAGCCTCCAAGGCTGATGGGGTGATCATATTTTCTTTAAGAAATATAATACGGAATGGAAAGTCTAGAATTGTTAAACAGAAGATGTCTATACAAAAGGGAAACTATACTATATGACTCGTAGCTGTCAAGAATTCCAACTATTCGGGCCATACGGAAGAGATCTTTTAAAAAGGGTAACTCTAAACTTTTCCCAAGTCTATTTTTTTTTCTTAATCTTAGCCATAGAATTAATATACAACGGTTATTATTGCTAGTTTTGTAGGATTAATGTGGAGGCTCAAATGGGGCCTCCAATTAGTAAATATTAGAATCTTTGTTGCACAATGTGGTAGCTAAAATATAGCCATTTATTGTTCAGATACATGACACTTGAGAATTCCTGTCAGACATGTTGGCGCCGCGTTTCGTCCCAGCGCCGCTTCTTCTTCTACCTCTCGGCTGAGTCTCACAGCTTACACTACTCTCTCTTCACTCTCTCATGGTTTCCCACAAGGACACTTGAACGCACACTATACACACACATACACCAAGGAACAGACCATCCGCTAGCTTTGCCGAGAGGCTCCGTCCTTGGTCAATACAGTGGCTACATGTTTCTGCTCTAGCCCTCTCGGTCCTCTTCTTTTCATTGACTGAAAGCAGTGCACATATACAGGGCTAAGGCACCTTGTGCCACCAACTCACACCACTACATCCACTTCCTGAAATCACTCCACGAGATGGATGACTCGGCCAACTACTCACTTATCCTAAGGCATGCACTAACAGACTCACCCATGAAGCTAGCTAACCACTTGTTGCATGCAGCAACAAACTAAACATCCTCTACGTCCAATGATTGGTGCAGCCCACTAGTAGAAAAGGGGGCAATGGTCCAGGCCAGGTCAGCCCATTAGTCCCGGTTCAATCCAGAACCAGGACCAATGGGGGCACTGGACCCGGTTCGTGAGCCCCGGGGGCCGGCCGGGCCACGTGGGCCATTGGTCCCGGTTCGTCTGGACCTTTTGGTCCCGGTTGGTGGGACAAACCGGGACCAATGGTCCTCGCTCCTGGCGCACTACTATTGGTCCCAGTTGGAGGCATCAATCGGCACCAAAGGCTGCCCATTAGTCCCGGTTTATACCACCAACCGGGACTAAAGGGTTGGTCTTCGTTGCGGCCAAAGGGTTGGTCTTCGTTGCAGACAGAGTTTAGTCCCACCTCGCCAACCGAAGGAGGCTCACACCGCTTTATAAGCCCCTCCCTCTCTGCCTTGTTGAGCTCCTCTCAAAATGAAAATAGATGCCCTTATACAGGGAATTTGACCTAAATTCTTACTGGATTTCTCTGAAGTTAGTAGAAATTTATTGTGAATTTAGGTTGAATTTTCACTATAAGCGCATCTATGCTCATTTTTTTAGTAAAGTTAATCACAACTATTTTTTCTTCTATTTATTTCTGAGTAGTTTTTTATATAGTTTTTTTCTGCTATATTTATTTTTTTCTATTTTTTTCTGAGTGGTAATAAGTCATTAAAAATAAGCATTTGTGCTCATTTTTTTAGTAAAGTTAATCACAACTATTTTTTCTTCTATTTATTTCTGAGTAGTTTTTTATATAGTTTTTTTCTTTTCTGCTATATTTATTTTTTTTCTATTTATTTCTGTGTGATAATAAGTCATTAAAAATAAGCATCTATGCTCATTTTTTACTA
>NC_057803.1:727769147-727769902 GCF_018294505.1 Triticum aestivum | reverse complement strand
CTATTTATTTCTGAGTGGTAATAAGTCATTAAAAATAAGGATCTATGCTCATTTTTCTAGTAAAGTTAATCACAACTATTTTTCTTCCATTTATTTCTGAGTAGTTTTTTATATAGTTTTTTTCTTTTCTGCTATATTTATTTTTTTTATTTATTTCTAAGTGGTAATAAGTCATTAAAAATAAAAAAGAGGCGCAATGCTCGTTAATTCGATTCAAGTCTTTCGGAATAGTGTAAACTGCACTGCACATAGCTCCGTGCAGTCTACCCTATTCCTCAAGGCTTGAAGCGAACCAAGATGCAGGTGAGCATTGAGCCTCTTCTTCATCGTCTCTGCACTCAGGGCTTATAAACAGCTGCAAGTGCCTCTCGCTTAGCGAGGTGGGACTAAAAAAACAGCTGCAGAAAGAATCAACTAAAAATAGCTACAGAAAATAAATAAGTAATTAGACAGGTCCATTGGTACCAGTTGGTGGCTCCAACCGAGACCAATGCCCCTCTTTAGTCCCGGTTGGCGGCTCCAACTGGGACCACTGCCCCTCTTTAGTCCCGGGTGGTGGCACCAACCGCAACCAAAGGTCTTTGTTTCCCACCCTTTGGGCTGCTGAAAAGAGGCCTTTGGTCCCGGTTGGTGCCACCAGCCGGGACTAAAGGGGGCATTGGTACCTGTTTGTGCCAAGAACCGGGACCAAAGCCTTTGCTATATAACTAGCACTTAGGAAAATTTCAGAACCGCATCCCCACTTCGATCTCTCC
>NC_057803.1:727762766-727767525 GCF_018294505.1 Triticum aestivum | reverse complement strand
GAGAAAGTGTTTAATATAATTAGTTAGAAAAATACTAGTTTATTTTTAGTAAGTACTATTTTATTTTATTTATAGTAAGTGCTTAATATATAGTTGAACTAGCTAGTTGATTTAATAAACTAATTTATTTTACTATATATAGAAGTAGTTTGTAGTAAGTGCTACTTTATTTATTTATAGTAAGTGCTACTTTATTTATTTATAGTAACTGCTACTTTGTTTTTAGTAAGTACTACTTTATTTATTTATAGTAAGTGCTTAGTAGTTGAATTAGATAGTTGATTTAATTAATAAAACTACTTTATTTAACTATATATAGAAGTAGTTCCCGCATCGACGTCGGCGATGCCTATCCCGCATCCTCGTCGTCGTCGACTCGGCGGTGGAGGCCTGCTTGATCAGGGCCATGTTCGGGACTGGGCTCCGCCAGGCTGGTATTGGGAGGTGCTACCTTCCGGGGGATGTAGGTTGGTGAGGAGACAACCCATTGTTGACCCAATCCTTGTTTAGTGGCGGTCGCGTGGGCCAGTGACGGTGCTGAGGCTTCCGCACACCACGGAGGTGGTACGTCACCGTGTCAGCGAGCAGGACGAGCACGTCCGTCCCTACATGGTTGCATTGGAGGGTAGGTTCGATAATACCTGGCAGGTTCTTCAGGGATCTCACTGGAGCTATACAAAAGTTTCCAGAACATGTATCTTGGTTCTACACTTGAACATTTTTTAATATATGCAAACAATTATGTTGCAACTTATGAACATTTTTTAATCTGGATGAAGGATTTTCCTGCAACCCATGTACATTTCTTAATATGCATGAAAGTATTTTCCGTGATGGTAACTGACATAGTAAGAACACATCTTTGAAGTGGGAGTTAATCTGGAGGAGAATCGCTCAACTAGTGAGCATGTGCTCAGATTGTCTGGGTACTTCAATTGCTTGAATGAAGTGGGAGTTAATCTTCCAGATAAGATAGTGATTGACAGAATTCTCTAGTCACCATCACTAAGTTACTAGAACTTCGTGATGAACTATAGTATGCAAGGGATGACGAAAACAATTCCCAAGCTCTTCGCGATGAAAAAATCGGCGAAGGTAGAAATCAAAGAAAAACATCAAAGTGTTGATGGTGGACAAGATCACTAGTTTCAAGAAAAAGGGCAAAGGGAAGAAGGGGTACTTCAAGAAGAACAACAAGCAAGTTGCTGCTCAAGTGAAGAAGCCCAAGTCTGGACCTAAGCCTAAGACTAAGTGATTCTACTTCAAAGGGACTGGTCACTGGAAGTGGAACTACCCCAAGTATTTGGCGGATAAGAAGGATGGAAAAGTGAACATAGGTATATTTGATATACATGCTATTGATGTGTACTTTACTAGTGATTATAGCAACCCCTTGGTATTTGATACTAGTTCAGTTGCTAAGAGTAGTAACTCGAAACGGGAGTTGCAGAATAAACAGAAACTAGTTGAGGGTGAGGTGACGATGAATGTTGGAAGTAGTTCCAAGATTGATATGATCATCATCGCACACTCCCTATACTTTCGGGATTAGTGTTGAACCTAAATAAATGTTATTTGGCGTTTGCGTTGAGCATGAATATGATTTGATCATGTTTATTGCGATACGGTTATTCATTTAAAGATAGAGAATAATTGTTATTCTGTTTACATGAATAAGACTTACGATGGTTATACACCCAATGAAAATAGTTTGTTGGATCTCGATCATAGTGATACACATATTCATAATATTGATGCCAAAAGATGCAAAGTTAATAATGATAGTGCAACTTATTTGTGGCACTGCCGCTTGGGTCATATCGGTGTAAAGCGCATGAAGAAACTCCATAAAGATGGATTTTCGGAATCACGTGGTTATGAATCATTTGATGCTTGTGAACCGTGCCTTTTGGGCAAGATGACTAAAACTCCGTTCTCCGGAACAATGGAACAAGCTACTGACTTATTGGAAATAATACATACCGATGTATGCGATCCAATGAGTGTTGATGCTCGTGGCAAGTATCGTTATTTTCTGACCTTCACAAGATGATTTGAGCAGATATGGGTATATCTACTTGATGAAACATAAGTCTGAAATAGTTGAAAAGTTCAAAGAATTTCAGAGTGAAGTGGAAAAATCATCGTAACAAGAAAATAAAGTTTCTGCGATCTGATCGCGGAGACGAATATTTGAGTTATGAGTTTGGTCTTCAATTAAAACAATGTGGAATAGTTTCACAGCTCACGCCACCTGGAACACCACAACGTTATGGTGTGTCCGAACGTCGTAACAGCACTTTATTGGATATGGTGCGATCTATGATGTCTCTTACTGATTTACCATTATCGTTTTGGGGTTATGCATTAGAGACAGCTGCATTCACGTTAAAAGGGCACCATCTAAATCCGTTGAGACGACATCGTATGAACTATGGTTTAGAAGTAAACCTAAGCTGTCGTTTCTTAAAGTTTGGAGTTGCGATGCTTATATGAAAAAGGTTTTCAACCTGATAAGCTCGAACCCAAATCGGAGAAGTGCGTCTTCATAGAATACCCAAAGGAAACTGTTGGGTACTCCTTCTATCACAAATCCAAAGGCAAAACATTCGTTGCTAAGAATGGATCCTTTCTAGAGAAGGAGTTTCTCTCCAAAGAAGTGAGTGGGAGGAAAGTAGAACTTGATGAGGTAACTGTACCTGCTCCCTTATTGGAAATTAGTTCATCACAGAAATCTGTTCCTGTGACTACTACACCAATTAGTGAGGAAGTTAATAATGATGATCATGAAACTTCAGATTAAGTTACTACAGAACCTCGTAGGTCTTACAGAGTAAGATCCGCACCAGAGTGGTATGGTAATCCTGTTCTGGAAGTTATGTTACTAGACCATAACGAACCTACGAACTATGAAGAACCGATGGTGAGCCCAGATTCCGCAAAATGGCTTGAGGCCATGAGATCTGAGATAAGATCCATGTATGAAAACAAAGTATGGACTTTGATTGACTTGCCCAATGATCGGCGAGAGATTGAGATTAAATGGATCTTCAAGAGGAAGACGGACGCTGATAGTATTACTACCTACAAAGCTAGAATTGTCGAAAAAGGTTTTCGACAAGTTCAAGATGTTGACTACGATGAGAGTTTTTCACTCGTATCTATGCTTAAGTCTGTCTGAATCATGTTAGCAATTGCCGCATTTTATGAAATCTGGCAAATGGATAAACAAAATTGCATTCCTTAATGGTTTTCTTAAAGAAGAGTTGTATATGATGCAACCAGAAGGTTTTGTCAATCCTAAAGGTACTAACAAATTGTGCAAGCTCCAGCGATCCATCTATGGACTGGTGCAAGCATCTCGGAGTTGGAATATATGCTTTGATGAGTTGATCAAAGCATATGGTTTTATACAGACTTTTGAAGAAGCCTGTATTTACAAGAAAGTGAGTGGGAGCTCTGTAGCATTTCTAATATTATATGTGGATGACATATTGTTCATTGGAAATGATATGGAAATTCTGGATAGCATGAAAGGATACTTGAATAAGAGTTTTTCAAAGCAAGACCTCGGTGAAGCTGCTTACACATTGAGCATCAAGATCTATATAGATAGATCAAGACACTTGATAAGATTTTTCAATGAGTACATACCTTGATAAATTTTTGAAATAGTTCAAAATGGAACAGTCAAAGAAGGAGTTCTTGCCTGTGTTACAAGGTGTGAAGTTGAGTAAGACTCAAGACCCGACCATTGCAGAAAATAGAAAGAGAATGAAAAGTCATTCCCTATGCCTCAATCATAGGTTCTATAAAGTATGCTATGCTGTGAACCAGACCTATTGTATACCTTGCTCTGTGTTTGGCAAAGGAATACAATTTTGATCTAATAAGTAGATCACTGGAAATGGATCAAGAATATCCTTAGTGAGGACTAAGGAGATGTTTCTCGATTATGGAGGTGATAAAAGAGCCCGTCGTAAAAGTTACAACAATGCAAGCTTTTACACCAATCCAGATGACTCTAAGTCTCAATCTGGATACATATTGAAAGTGAGAGTAATTAGCTAGAGTAGCTCCGTGCAGCGCATTGTGGACATAGAATATTTGCGAAATACATACGGCTCTGAATATGACAGACCCGTTGACTAAGCTTCTCTCACGAGCAAAACATGATCATACCTTAGTACTCTTTTGGGTGTTAATCACATAGCGATGTGAACTAGATTATTGACTCTAGTAAACCCTTTGGGTGTTGATCACATGATGATGTGAACTATGGGTATTAATCACATGCAGATGTGAATATTGGTGTTAAATCACATAGCCATATGAACTAGATTATTGACTCTAGTGCAAGTGGGAGACTGAAGGAAATATGCCCTAGAGGCAATAATAAAGTTATTATTTATTTCCTTATTTCATGATAAATGTTTATTATTTATGCTAGAATTGTATTAACCGGAAACATAATACATGTGTGAATACATAGACAAACATAGTGTCACTAGTATGCCTCTACTTGACTAGCTCGTTTATCAAAGATGGTTATGTTTCCTAACCATGGACAAAAGAGTTGTCATTTGATTAACGGGATCACATCATTAGAAGAAAGATGTGATTGACATGACCCATTCCGTTAGCCTAGCACTTGATCGTTTAGTATGTTGCTATTGCTTTCTTCATGACTTATAATTGTTCCTGTAACTATGAGATTATGCAACTCCCGTTTACCGGAGGAACACTTTGGGTGCTACCA
>NC_057803.1:727746696-727760405 GCF_018294505.1 Triticum aestivum | reverse complement strand
CGACAATTCTAGCTTTGTAGGTAGTAATACTATCAGCGTCCGTCTTCCTCTTGAAGATCCATTTAATCTCAATCTCTCGCCGATCATTGGGCAAGTCAATCAAAGTCCATACTTTGTTTTCATACATGGATCTTATCTCAGATCTCATGGCCTCAAGCCATTTTGCGGAATCTGGGCTCACCATCGGTTCTTCATAGTTCGTAGGTTCGTTATGGTCTAGTAACATAACTTCCAGAACAGGATTACCATACCACTCTGGTGCGGATCTTACTCTGTAAGACCTACGAGGTTCTGTAGTAACTTAATCTGAAGTTTCATGATCATCATTATTAACTTCCTCACTAATTGGTGTAGTAGTCACAGGAACAGATTTCTGTGATGAACTAATTTCCAATAAGGGAGCAGGTACAGTTACCTCATCAAGTTCTACTTTCCTCCCACTCACTTCTTTGGAGAGAAACTCCTTCTCTAGAAAGGATCCATTCTTAGCAACGAATGTTTTGCCTTTGGATTTGTGATAGAAGGAGTACCCAACAGTTTCCTTTGGGTATTCTATGAAGACGCACTTCTCCGATTTGGGTTCGAGCTTATCAGGTTGAAAACCTTTTTCATATAAGCATCGCAACTCCAAACTTTAAGAAACGACAGCTTAGGTTTACTTCTAAACCATAGTTCATACGATGTCGTCTCAACGGATTTAGATGGTGCCCTTTTAACGTGAATGCAGCTGTCTCTAATGCATAACCCCAAAACGATAATGGTAAATCAGTAAGAGACATCATAGATCGCACCATATCCAATAAAGTGCGGTTACGACGTTCGGACACACCATAACGTTGTGGTGTTCCAGGTGGCGTGAGCTGTGAAACTATTCCACATTGTTTTAATTGAAGACCAAACTCATAACTCAAATATTCGTCTCCGCGATCAGATCGCAGAAACTTTATTTTCCTGTTACGATGATTTTTCCACTTCACTCTGAAATTCTTTGAACTTTTCAACTATTTCAGACTTATGTTTCATCAAGTAGATATACCCATATCTGCTCAAATCATCTTGTGAAGGTCAGAAAATAACGATACTTGCCACGAGCATCAACACTCATTGGATCGCATACATCGGTATGTATTATTTCCAATAAGTCAGTAGCTTGTTCCATTGTTCCGGAGAACGGAGTTTTAGTCATCTTGCCCAAAAGGCACGGTTCACAAGCATCAAGTGATTCATAACCACGTGATTCCGAAAATCCATCTTTATGGAGTTTCTTCATGCGCTTTACACCGATATGACCCAAGCGGCAGTGCCACAAATAAGTTGCACTATCATTATTAACTTTGCATCTTTTGGCATCAATATTATGAATATGTGTATGACTATGATCGAGATCCAACAAACTATTTTCATTGGGTGTATAACCATCGTAAGTATTATTCATGTAAACAGAATATCAATTATTCTCTATCTTTAAATGAATAACCGTATCGCAATAAACATGATCAAATCATATTCATGCTCAACGCAAACGCCAAATAACATTTATTTAGGTTCAACACTAATCCCGAAAGTATAGGGAGTGTGCGATGATGATCATATCAATCTTGGAACTACTTCCAACATTCATCGTCACCTCACCCTCAACTAGTTTCTGTTTATTCTGCAACTCCCGTTTCGAGTTACTACTCTTAGCAACTGAACTAGTATCAAATACCAAGGGGTTGCTATAATCACTAGTAAAGTACACATCAATAGCATGTATATCAAATATACCTATGTTCACTTTTCCATCCTTCTTATCCGCCAAATACTTGGGGTAGTTCCACTTCCAGTGACCAGTCCCTTTGAAGTAGAATCACTTAGTCTTAGGCTTAGGTCCAGACATGGGCTTCTTCACTTGAGCAGCAACTTGCTTGCTGTTCTTCTTGAAGTACCCCTTCTTCCCTTTGCCCTTTTTCTTGAAACTAGTGATCTTGTCCACCATCAACACTTTGATGTTTTTCTTTGATTTCTACCTTCGCCGATTTTTTCATCGCGAAGAGCTTGGGAATTGTTTTCGTCATCCCTTGCATACTATAGTTCATCACGAAGTTCTAGTAACTTAGTGATGGTGACTAGAGAATTCTGTCAATCACTATCTTATCTGGAAGATTAACTCCCACTTGATTCAAGCAATTGAAGTACCCAGACAATCTGAGCACATGCTCACTAGTTGAGCGATTCTCCTCCATATTAACTTCCACTTCAAAGATGTGTTCTTACTATGTCAGTTACCATCACGGAAAATACTTTCATGCATATTAAGAAATGTACATGGGTTGCAGGAAAATCCTTCATCCAGATTAAAAAATGTTCATAAGTTGCAACATAATTGTTTGCATATATTAAAAAATGTTCAAGTGTATGACACTAGTCAACGACTTTTTCTTAGAAAGAGGAAAAGATGCTCGACCTCTACATCGAGTGATGCAAGCATCAATATATTACCAATTAATAATAAGCAGAAGATCTTGCAAAAAGACAACTTTTTAGAAAGAAAAAAGAGAAAATTACAGTGAACGTCAGCTAATTTGCATATCCGTTAATGTAACATTTTTATTTCAAGTTTTACAAATCATGGTCAGGTCAGAAGATATTATGACATGATACGTGTGGCCAAATTGCAACAAAAATTCAGTGCGAACTATACGGGTTTGTAATGTACAATCGTTGAGAATGCAACTTTTTCTTAATTGCCTCCAAAAACATTGATCATAGGCCTAATTGGCAATGTTTGTTCTCCTTAGTTCTCAGCTAAAGCTATAGAATCCTTGATATGCTAAGGCAAAGGAAAACACGAAGCCTTCAGTTGCTTTGGTATAGGTAATTCAGTGTTGCTAGTGTTTTTTTTTTGGTTTCTTTGGACGTAGGTCTTTCTTAATATACCATCATTTTGCAGTTTTTCTACTATGTCATTTTGCAGTCATTCAATTGTGCCATGCTAAATTAAAAGAATAAACAACAAAGATATATGCATTGCATCTTGATCCTTCCAAAAAAACTATGACATGAAATCAATGAAAACTACTAGTAATGACGCAACAACTTCCGATGATGAATGCTAGTCACAGACCATGAAGTAGCGTGTGACCCAACAACTATGTCTCTATATATACACCGACATCTCTTTAGCCAAGTAGTAGCATGGATCTCTACTAGCAGAAACACTTCCCCACCACATAATTTAATTAGTAGAAACCATCAGGAACCATCAGGAACCATCAGACCAGGGTGGTTAGCCATCTGAACCTCTATGTGAGTGTCGATGGTAGATCGTCTCAGAGATACGAGGAGGTGTAGATGGTGATGTTGTGTAAAACTAAACCATGCTCAACGAGCAAAGGGCATTCGAGTTGCATGGGAAGCGAAGGCCAAATCTAACAGGATACGAGCAGCGTATATTATTTCTTATAAGTTGCTATGAGCAGTGCTGACAGAGCCATCTCCACGCTGCACACGTCTAACTATCTCTCCTATTCTCTAGTATGTTTGTCTTCTCTGCTAGATTGGCTCTAGTTAGTTAGACTATCAGTTGTGGTGTCGTCACATATCTCTTTTCGATAAAGGGAATATATTAATACCGCGGAGATACCAATTGCACCCAGCCTTTGCAACAGTGAAATGTTCTAAAGACATTAAGAATGCACACAACCCAAAAACATCAAGAAGAAGAAGAAGAAGAAAATGAAAGATCCCACTACAGTGATCAATTCCTTGTAACTGCAATATGAACCACCACAAGACAACACCCGAAGTCCAAATTCTACAAAAGCGACGCCTCCAAAAAGGAAACAATGAACAAGCGCCGTCGTCGTCCCATAATAGATATTAGGTTTTCACCCCGAAGAAATCCGTGCTCTCGAAAAACAATGGCTTCAACAAGGCCCCTACCAGGCACAACCAATTAAGGCCAGACCTTTGGTTTGCACCATGAAAACTAAAACTCTGTACTTCTCCTATGTTGCCGCCTCCACTTTGCCAATGCCACTGCTATGATTAATGAATCACCAAGCGAAGTCATCATCGCCTCGACGACTCGTTCCTCCATTACTAAGCCTCAAACCTCAGCCACCATGAAGTTATCCTCCATTGTCTTCACCATGGAAATCGAAATACCGATATGTCCCATAATGTCAATAGACAAAGAAGCTTCGCGTCATGCCACCCTGAAGCCACACATGCTGAAATAGGGGCACAACCAAAGCACATCTGGTCCAGCAACCTACATTTGTCAATCACGCAATGGAGATCTCCGGCAGAGCCTTCCGGAACTCGTTAATGGACAACTAAATGAGGGATCACATCAAGCAGAATATTATCTTGGCGTGAGAATAACCCTAGGACCGTCGCCAGAGGTGAACTGATCTGGGCCGAAAACCCAAGATTTGCCGCTATCAGCCACCAAGGACGCCTCCCAGTGGAAGCCACCGAAAAGGGGAGGCTAGTAATTAATTAGTTTTTTTGGTAGGTTTGTATTGTTTCTCGAATTGGTAGGTTTCTCGAAGTAGTTTTAGTAGGTTTCTCAGATTATAGAGATGTCGAGGCTCCTACTTACCTTATGGGTAGGTAGGGGGAAGGAAGAGTGGGTCGGAGGGCTTCCTTCAGAATGCATACCCCTCTTTCTCTTTTGAGTTTTTCTGGCGGACCGGTCGCGCAAGATCTTTGGTCTTCCCCCAGAACCGATAAAAAGCGGGTCACTTCTTATGGACTCACTTAGAATAATTATTTTATATCTAAGGAAAGGGGATGACATTATCGCCATTAATTGCATTCGTACGTCTATCGCTATCCCGGGCCGAGGAGAGGGGGTTTCGGAAGCCGTGCCCTTGTTGGTAAAGGAAGTAGGTTTTTGCTTTTGAAGGTCCGGCACAGCCTTCGGGAACTCGTCAATGGACAACTAAATGAGGGATCACATCAAGCAGAATATTATCTTGGCGTGAGAATAACCCTAGGACCGTCGCCAGAGATGAACCGATCTAGGCCGGAAACCCAAGATCTGCCGCCATCAGCAACCAAGGCCGCCTCCCATGCTGCCCTCGCACCCGCGATGACCTACCCACCACCGGAGCCACTGGGGCCGTCGCCCCTTGTTCCATCTCCGCCGCCACTCATTGGCTAGAGGCCCCCACACGAGGGTAGGAGGAGAGCCCACCAACGTCGGGTGAGCTTTTCTCGCCGACCTCTCCCGGCGGCGGCCGGGAAGCAGCGTGAAGGGGGTAGTTTCGGGGGTAGCAGGGAAGCATGGGAAAGAGGGGCGGGGGCGGCTGCTGCTGCTGTCAAATTATGATCCGGATTATACTAAGGCACACTCTGATCCTAGATGTAGTGCGGCCGGTGTAAGGCGTTGCGCTAGCGCCGATGTAGTTCCGCTACCATACTTCTAATATGTAGGAGAATGATTTTTCCTGCAGCTATGTAAGTCGACTTTGATCGGAATTTATCAAGCCCACAAAAATTCTTCGTTGTGCCACTCGATAATCATCCGAGACGCTGCTGCCATAGCTTTGATATTTGGACCACAAACACAGATATACGTGAATCACCACTGGCCTTGCTACTACTCCAAGTTTCCACCGATGCCAGAAGAAATCAAGGGAGAGCACATTTTGGAATGCATTTAGCAGCCCGATGGAATCAACATAAGGGCTTAAGTCTTGAGAGAAAAGAAGTTGATCTCAATAGCAAAGTACTAGTTCCGCAGCACAGAAGTTGATTAGAGAAAAAACGATAAATGGTAAACCACATATTATGGTTAAACTAATTATTATGCCTAGGGTGGATTTCCACACAAAGATGTTGATCAACCAGACATTCATTCGTTTGTAAAAGTTACCGACATTGTTCGATCCTCAAAAAAAATGCCATGAAATGAATGAAAGAGATTAATGATCTTGATCGTCGCCTCCTCCTTCAAGAGTGGCACCCAGTTCGGACTTGGGGGAAGCTACATGGTGACAGGGAGAGAAGAGGAGTTGTTGGCGACTGGGATGTGAGATAGGTGTGACATGGTGACGACATTTTTATAGCCATGAACGGAGGGAAAACATGGAGGGTGGTTGGAACTGCGATGACAATTTCAGCGGGAAGTTGGCATGCAAAGACCGCCATTAGTTGGCCTGCTTCCCGATGGGATGGAAATCTGACCATCTAGGCTATTCGTAGGAAGGAAAGGTGGGCCACACAGAAGGATGAGAAGGAAGGTGAAACTTCTGTCCCGCGTGAGTGGTTGGCCATGGAGCATGCTCCAAAGCAAGGAACCACACACTTCAAATATGGAGAGTCGCATGATCGATTTGGAGCGGCCTTCGTAGATGATCGCAATCCTGAGTGGGACGGCTACTCTATTAAACTAACATTTCGGCAAAAATTACCAGATCGACGGTCATTATGGCGATTGGGCCAAATGGCGATTCTGCTTGAGTTGCTCTGACACATTATTATAGCGACAAGCAAGCTGTCTTGGTATCGTATATTTTGCATAAGAACAAGTACAAAAAAAAATCTATGCACTTTGCCATTTGGTGTAAATAAAATTTATGCAATCTTGCCACAGAAAAAGAAGTTCATATATGTTCTTAAAAATAAAAAGGAGACAAATTTGCAGTGGTTATAATCTAATCATGAAACAAAAATATCCTCATATTGTTTCTGGATTAGTGAATCATGTTTAAATCAAAAAGTGTATGACCAGGTAGATGCTTTCTGTGCCAATATTGTAGCGAAAGAAAATAAGTTAAATACGCTCACGGCCCTTGAATTTGCAGTCAGTTGCTTGAGCCCATGCACTCTGAAAAAAGACATGTGGTTCACCGAAAGTCCGAACATGGCTTGATTGGCTTTTACTGCTTACATGGCAAGTTCTTCTTACCAATGGATCATCTACTCACTAATTAAGATTACACTGATTTCTTAAATTTCTCCTTTAGAATTTTAAAGCTTAGGATGATGTTTGAGCAACCAACTTCGGTGCACCCATGGAGTGCACTAAATTTTTTAAAAAAAAGTTCAAAAATATCTGAAACTTCGTGAATGTGATTATGAGAAAATGTTTTAGGAGCTTCCAAAGTTTGGTCACCAAAAAACATCAATGATCTCCATACAAAACCAAATACAAATGATGCTCAGCATCCAACTTTATTTTTTCTGGTACAGAGCTCCTCAGATGTTATTTCGCCACAAAATTTAGGAAGCACCAATTTGTTTTTGTCATAATCACATCCACAAAAATTCTGATTTTATTGAAATGGTTTGCAAGGTTTTTGATCGTGGGTGCACCGGGGGTGCAATGTCCGTGGGAGCAAAAAATCAACACTCCCTACTGTTAAGGCTTTTTCTTCTTTACTTCTTCCCGGAAGGAATAGAAGAACATCCTTATGCCAAGGGAAGAGACAATGACAAAGCCTACTACATGTTAGTTTTGGTTTATCACAATCCCTTATTATCCATGTTTCTTCTCTAGGACGCCCTGTTATCAACAGTGAAATGTTTCACATAAATTCATAGCAATGGCAATCAGATCTTTGGTTGCTAACTATACTATCCCGAGTGATGCAAAGGAGACGATCAAGCGAGATGGTTGAGAACGACCAAGGAGCAACTATGTGAAGCTAAATGTGGATTGATCTTTTGAACGAGAATTACTCAAGGGCCCGTATGGCGATGTAATCAGCGACACGAATGACGAGTAGCCATCAGGTCAGGATAAATTAATTATAAATACTTCCTCTGTTCCTAAATATAAATCTTTTGAGAGATTCTAATATGGACTACAGATGAAGCGAAATGAGTGAATTCACACCTAATTACGGGGAAACCTAATTAATCCGTCTCTGGCCTAAATCATGTCGATCCTGTGGGTCCGACTTTATAAACCTGGACGAAAAACTACTTTCACAAATCACTGACACGAAATTTGGTCCGTAATGACACAAAGCCATCAACCACCTTACAGCCTGCTTACATCCCATCTATATATATTGCTGCATTACCACTGAAGTAGCAGCACACTCGACCACCTAGAAGTTGCCACACACATTTCTACTACTACCAGTAGGTCACAAAAGAACACCATTGTGCATTGTATTAGGGAGTTTCAGGGAACATATGATCATTGCTATGCTGAGTTATCATAAAGGCTGCAAGGGGATTAAACATGCAACTTGAATCAGATGGTGCATTTAAAGTGACCCTACCCCAATAGACTTTCTGGATATGGAAGAACTTTGGCACTGATGCTGCGTGCAACAGCCAATCAGCGCAGTTTGAGCTTATCGGTCTTGAAGCCTTCCACGCTGGAAGTTCCAGTCAAGGACGCCAAGGGATGGCCAAGCAATGAAATTTCGTTTACCCTTCAAATAAATAAAAAACTTTGGTCAACCCTGACCTTGTCTTCATTTCTGTTTTCCTCTAGTACAGTTCCATGGAGAGGGATGGCATCCACGGCAAATGTTCCTGTTTGGCCAACTGGTCATTCTTCACGCTTACTTTGTTAGTTTTATCAAGTGGTGGTTCTTACAAAATTGCCTTGCACAACGTTCCAGTTTTGCATGCGGTGTTACATGGAGATGTTATTAGATCACAAACCAGAAATACACGCGTACACAGTGGCGGCCAGAGAGGCACGGACGATATGACACGAGGAAACATATTTTCTTCTTTTTTTGCGGCTGAACAACGAAACATATTTTCTGCCGCGTGGTCTACAGGATACAAACTGGGTGAGATCTACACCATGATCCAACATGCATGCGCCATCCGAAGGCTTCAGATCACGGACTCACCCGTATGCTACAAAAACATAAACACAACCTGGCCGAACGTGTACACCCACGTCAGCCCATGAGGCCATGACATTACATGTGTGCCAACTATATGCAAACTCAACATTAAAACATAAAAAACGAAACCTCAGCAAACACATGCACGTACAAGCTAGCCTACGTAACTAATACATGGAGCTAATGACTAATCTAATATATGAACAATAATTTGTAACAAGATTAGCACCAACAGATGTTATGCTCAATTAGCAGATTATTAAGATTATTTGAACACGTTGCCCTATTGATTAATAAGATCAGTCAATGAGATCTAGAATCAAGCTAATTAAGTATTTGGTAGTTTGTAAATATTTGTACCCTATGGCTTCCAATGGCAGCTACGATGTAGTACTACTGCGTGGCCGCATGTATTTTTCATCTGCGCAGTACACTGCATGCAGGCACCATCTTCCGCAGAAAAGTTGTTTCTTTCCGCAATTAGACCAATCTAAATGTGCGAGTCACCAAATTTTCAATAGACCTGAGACACATCCTTTTGTCTTGGATACTTATTGCGCAGCAGGTTTGCCGAATGCTATCCTCAGTAAATACATTGAACAACTATTCTTGACATGCAGATCATGAATGCAAAAACCACCTTAGTTTTTTGGTCTATATAAATATCGCTCCCGTTGATCACATAGCTAGGCCGGACGTGCAGTTGCATGGAATTGATGACCAGTACTTAATGGTTGTTTACTAGTTTGAGCGCCTTCAGTCCGTGTGTGGTCAGCCGATTTGCTACCTGTTCACTCTGGCAACTCACCCACCACCAACAGTCTAACTCTGAATTAATTATGGAGGAACCACCATGGGCTCACTAATACCACCGCCACTGCCCTTCCTCGATGGGGCCGCCGCATGAACTGTCCTAGGTAGCGCATTCCTCCTGGGCCCAGGTGGTGGCTGGTCATCTAAGACTTACACACCGCTTCATTGACATCCACTCTGAATGCTACATCATGGTAATGTAGCTCCTGTTCGAGTCCTGCCCTGTCATTATCAACTCACAGTCCCTGGAGATAGTCAATAGATAGCTAGCTTCTGTTCGAATCCTGCTTGAGCTGATCTCCATGTAAAAACGATTTATTGGTCCAACAATATGTTGGGACAAACCCAAGAAAAACCTATGTCTCTCTCCCTCTCACATTCTGAAGAACGGAGGTGGAAGAAGAAGAGAAGCACACTGGATTTTTTCAGGCGACGAACGCCATATGCTGCATGAACGGCCTCATCTTTTTTCAACTGGGCACATAGTCGGCTCGGTAGCACACCGTGTGGATCAGTACAAGGAAGGGGAGGGGTTTTATACCCGGTGCACACTGTGGATGGATAAGTATGGGCTGTGCAATCGCAATGCATTGATCGGTGCACCAGGCACGTATATATGAGTACAGAGGGGGGCCACAACCTCGACTATACAGAGTAACTAGGAGGTGAGCCCAATACACAATATACACGTACACAACATACTCAACACCCTCCCACAGTCGAAGCGGCGCCAGTGACACAGAGACTGGAACGAAACTCCTCGAAGGTGGAAGTCGACAGTCCCTTCGTCATCACATCAGCGAACTGTTGCGCAATCAGAACATGGAGGACCCGAATACGTCCAAGGGCCACCTGCTCGCGCACAAAGTGAATGTCCAGCTGAATGTGCTTAGTCCGGCGATGATGAACCGGGTTGGCGGAAAGGTACACCGCAGAGATGTTGTCGCAGTAGACAACCGTAGCATGGGAGACATCATGATGCAGCTCCTGAAGTAACTGTCGTAGTCAGGTGCACTCGGCAACAACGTTAGCCACAACTAGGTACTCAGCCTCCACGTTGGAGCGCGAGACCGTAGGTTGTCGCTTGGACGAGCACGAGACGAGTGAAGGACCGAGGTGAACGCAGTAGCCAGAGGTGGACCGACGGGTGTCGCGGCAGCCAGCCCAGTCCACCTCGGAATAGGCCACCATCTCCAGAGAAGTGGATGCCGTGAGGGTGAGCCCAAGAGCCATCGTTCCACAAATGTAACCGAGGATCCTCTTCACGAGGGTCCAATGGGAGTCACGAGGGGCGTGCATGTGGCGACACACCTGCTGAACTGCATACTGTAGATCCGGTTGGGTGATAGTCAGATACTGAAGAGCACCGACAATTGACCGGTAGAATGGAGCATCCGACACTGGCGAGCCCTCAAGAGCAGAAACCTTGGCCTTTGATAAATAGGAGTAGCAACAGGGTGACAATTGAGCATGCCAACACACTCAAGGAGCTCGTGCGCAACTTCTTCTATGAAGAAACAAGCCGTACGGTCACCGAACAACCTCATTGCCAGGGAAATAATGTAGAGCGCCCAAGTCCTTGATTGCGAACTCGTCACGCAACCGAAGAGTAATCTGTTGAAGAAGAGTTGCGGAGGAGGCTACCATGATGATGTCGTCGACGTAGAGGAGCAAATATGCAGTCGTGTCACCGCGGTGATAGACAAACAGTGAGGCATCCGAGCGAGTGACGCTGAAGCCCAGTGTTTGAAGAAACCCGGTGATCCACTGGTTCCAGGCGCGAAGCGCTTGTTTGAGCCCGTAGAGAGACCGGGACAGCAAACACGCATGCCCAGGAAGAGGTGCATCGACAAAACCGGTGGGCTGCTCACAATAAGCCTGCTCCTCAAGGTGGGCATGGAGGAAAGCGTTGGAGACATACATCTGATGAATTGGTCAGCCTCGGGACACCGCAAGCTGGAGGACGGTGCGGATCATGCACGGTCTGATAACCGGTGCAAACATCTCGGTGAAGTCAACTCCAGCGCGCTGCCGAAAACCACGGACCACCCAACGAGCCTTGTAGCACTCAAGTGTACCATCCGAGCGGGTCTTGTGTTGAAAGGCCCACTTGCCGCTGATGACTTTGGCGCGGGAAGGCTGTGGAACCAGTGTCCAGGTGCGGTTCTGCTGGAGAGCGTCGAACTCTTCCTGCATCGCGGCAAGCTGGTGAGGATCACGGAGGGCTGCGCGAGCGGACACAGGAATAGGGGACGGCTCCGCGGTGGAAGTGGCGAGGAGGTACTCGTCGCTCGAGTACCGCAGACCC
This sequence comes from Triticum aestivum, assembly GCF_018294505.1. Classification (NCBI taxonomy): domain Eukaryota; kingdom Viridiplantae; phylum Streptophyta; class Magnoliopsida; order Poales; family Poaceae; genus Triticum; species Triticum aestivum. The sequence continues at coordinate 727,748,474 of NC_057803.1, read as the reverse complement.
GGACTGTGAACTCCGGCTCAGGCCCGTGTGACGGGGCGAGACGGCAACGCCGGGACGTCCGGCAAGGCGGGCGGTGAGACGGCCGTCGAAGCAACCAGCGAGGCGGCCGGCGATGCGGCCGGCGAGGCGCCCGGCGTGGTAGCCGGCGAGGCCGCGGCACCCGAGTCCGCGTCGCCCGAGGCGGGGGCGGCGGGTGAAGAGGGGGTGCTGGCCGAGGCGTCGGGGCCCGCCGAGGACGCCGAAGAGGAGGGCGCCGACGTGGGGGCGCGAGGCGCAGCTCGTCCCACGACGCGAGGACCACCGAAGCCCGGAGGCGTCCGAGGGCCGAGCTGTGCCGTCCACGTGACGGAGTCGCTGAAGGGCCGCCGGTGGCCGCCGGCGACGGGGCGACGAGAGGTACCTGCTGGTGAAACGGAAACACCTTCTTAAAAAGTAAACGTGTCGGAAGGTGAAAACATGATGTGAGAATGGGGTGACAAGTATGGCTCTTGAATCAAATGCCCATCCCGTCTCAGTCAAAGAGTCAAGTGACCCAGTTGAGACAGAACTAGTTAACCGGTTTCGTTGTTTACAAGTTTAGTGTTGGAAGTGACATTTGATGTGTGGTTACTGGAATGAGTGAATAATACATGAAATTTTGGTTCTATGCTGTTATTTTTTTTAGCACTCCCTCCGTTCCTTATCAAGTGTCGATGTTTTAGTACTAAATCAGCGATATTTGATATGGAACGGAGCGACAATTCGTGATTTATTGCGATAGGATGGCATCCACTATATTGGACACTCCCTGAACTACGGGGCCACAATGGCTGAAACATGTTCATGGTCTACTCATGCAGCAGAATCCAACAAGAGCAACTAAGGTTCGCTTGATGATGGTGGCCACACCATGTTCTTGAAATCCGAACATATATTCTCGCAGAAAAAAAAAACTGAACATATACACGTTATTATTACTAGTCATCAACCCGTGCATCTGCACGGGCTAGTTATTCGTATGGCAGGCCAAGATAAAATTTTATTCGTATATTCATTTAATACACAAATATTTACATATTTAACATAGAAAAATTAAGAAATCGACCAATCAAATATTAGTGAAAATATTAGAACTTTTCTTACCACATCAAATGTTTGAGATATTGGTTGACCATTTGCATAGATTTATCATATTCAGGGAAGTACATAAGTAAATCGAAAACTAAATTCAGGAAAAAAACTGTGACTTTGGACCTACTCTAAATCACATATTCTGACAGTGAGCATCATATGTCAACATGAGCCATGCAATCCTTGCTTTATCTGATTTTTAAGAAATCTGTTTCTATTTCACCATATATTTCGGCCTAATATTATTAATAAGCTGTGCGGATCGGGTGGACCATCTGCATAAGAGATGACAAAGCTAGTAAAAAGTGAGGTAATAATGCTAAAGTGGAGCCACAGTCAGTAGATACTAACTGGAAACAACACTCAGTTTGCCGAGCAATGTGATTTTCCTAGAGCAATCTAAAGCGTACACCTATCAACCCAGTGAGACAAAAGTAAACCAATGATTTATTTGTATATGTATTATAATTACGCTCCACCATTGTATGCGATGCATCTGAATTAAAAATAAGAAATTAAAACTCATGCATGAATTATTTTATTTGTACAGATAAAGACAGAACTAGAGTGGAATATGGGAGAATTTACAGACCAAACATAGCGGACAATACCTTGCATGTCCGCCCTACGCAGTTGCTGCCAGCCGAGGCTTTTTCTTAGCACTTCAT
>NC_057803.1:727743927-727744823 GCF_018294505.1 Triticum aestivum | reverse complement strand
TCTATGCTCATTTTTTTACTAAAGTTAATCACAACTATTTTTCTTCTATTTATTTCTGAGTAGTTTTTTCTATAGTTTTTTTTCTTTTCTGCTATATTTATTTATTTCTATTTATTTCTGAGTGGTAATAAGTCATTAAAAATAAGGATCTATGCTCATTTTTCTAGTAAAGTTAATCACAACTATTTTTCTTCCATTTATTTCTGAGTAGTTTTTTATATAGTTTTTTTTCTTTTCTGCTATATTTATTTTTTTATTTATTTCTGAGTGGTAATAAGTCATTAAAAATAAAAAAGAGGCGCAATGCTCGTTAATTCGCTTCAAGCCTTTCGGAATAGTGTAAACTGCACTGCACATAGCTCCGTGCAGTCTACCCTATTCCTCAAGGCTTGAAGCGAACCAAGATGCAGGTGAGCATTGAGCCTCTTCTTCATCGTCTCTGCACTCAGGGCTTATAAACAGCTGCAAGTGCCTCTCGCTTAGCGAGGTGGGACTAAAAAAACAGCTGCAGAAAGAATCAACTAAAAATAGCTACAGAAAATAAATAAGTAATTAGATAGGTCCATTGGTACCAGTTGGTGGCTCCAACCGAGACCAATGCCCCTCTTTAGTCCCGGTTGGCGGCTCCAACTGGGACCACTGCCCCTCTTTAGTCCCGGGTGGTGGCACCAACCGCAACCAAAGGTCTTTGTTTCCCACCCTTTGGGCTGCTGAAAAGAGGCCTTTGGTCCCGGTTGGTGCCACCAGCCGGGACTAAAGGGGGCATTGGTACCTGTTTGTGCCAAGAACCGGGACCAAAGCCTTTGCTATATAACTAGCACTTAGGAAAATTTCAGAACCGCATCCCCACTTCGATCTCTCCCCCTCCTCTCCCGATGCCGCGCGCCGTCCCCTGC
>NC_057803.1:727742775-727743650 GCF_018294505.1 Triticum aestivum | reverse complement strand
TGAGTAGTTTTTTCTATAGTTTTTTTTCTTTTCTGCTATATTTATTTATTTCTATTTATTTCTGAGTGGTAATAAGTCATTAAAAATAAGGATCTATGCTCATTTTTCTAGTAAAATTAATCACAACTATTTTTCTTCCATTTATTTCTGAGTAGTTTTTTATATAGTTTTTTTTCTTTTCTGCTATATTTATTTTTTTATATTTATTTCTGATTGGTAATAAGTCATTAAAAATAAAAAAGAGGCGCAATGCTCGTTAATTCGCTTCAAGCCTTTCGGAATAGTGTAAACTGCACTGCACATAGCTCGGTGCAGTCTACCCTATTCCTCAAGGCTTGAAGCGAACCAAGATGCAGGTGAGCATTGAGCCTCTTCTTCATCGTCTCTGCACTCAGGGCTTATAAACAGCTGCAAGTGCCTCTCGCTTAGCGAGGTGGGACTAAAAAAACAGCTGCAGAAAGAATCAACTAAAAATAGCTACAGAAAATAAATAAGTAATTAGACAGGTCCATTGGTACCGGTTGGTGGCTCCAACCGAGACCAATGCCCCTCTTTAGTCCCGGTTGGCGGCTCCAACTGGGACCACTGCCCCTCTTTAGTCCCGGGTGGTGGCACCAACCGCAACCAAAGGTCTTTGTTTCCCACCCTTTGGGCTGCTGAAAAGTGGCCTTTGGTCCCGGTTGGTGCCACCAGCCGGGACTAAAGGGGGCATTGGTACCTGTTTGTGCCAAGAACCGGGACCAAAGCCTTTGCTATATAACTAGCACTTAGGAAAATTTCAGAACCGCATCCCCACTTCGATCTCTCCTCCTCCTCTCCCGATGCCGCGCGCCGTCCCCTGCCGCCACCTCGCCGTCGCCGCCCCGCCCCGACGC
>NC_057803.1:727739181-727741648 GCF_018294505.1 Triticum aestivum | reverse complement strand
TACTAGTTTATTTTTAGTAAGTACTATTTTATTTTATTTATAGTAAGTGCTTAATATATAGTTGAACTAGCTAGTTGATTTAATAAACTAATTTATTTTACTATATATAGAAGTAGTTTGTAGTAAGTGCTACTTTATTTATTTATAGTAAGTGCTACTTTATTTATTTATAGTAACTGCTACTTTGTTTTTAGTAAGTACTACTTTATTTATTTATAGTAAGTGCTTAGTAGTTGAACTAGATAGTTGATTTAATTAATAAAACTACTTTATTTAACTATATATAGAAGTAGTTCCCGCATCGACGTCGGCGATGCCTATCCCGCATCCTCGTCGTCGTCGACTCGGCGGTGGAGGCCTGCTTGATCAGGGCCATGTTCGGGACTGGGCTCCGCCAGGCTGGTATTGGGAGGTGCTACCTTCCGGGGGATGTAGGTTGGTGAGGAGACAACCCATTGTTGACCCAATCCTTGTTTAGTGGCGGTCGCGTGGGCCAATGACGGTGCTGAGGCTTCCGTACACCGCGGAGGTGGTACGTCACCGTGTCAGCGAGCAGGACGAGCACGTCCGTCCCTACATGGTTGCATTGGAGGGTAGGTTCGATAATACCTGGCAGGTTCTTCAGGGATCTCACTGGAGCTATGATCCTGTGATGGTTCCTTATCTTTGGGTGTCCACCGCCGGTACCCGTCGGGCGCTACAGTTCTAGTGGTATTAGTGATGCTATATTAGTGATAATATTCGACGATGTACGGACACCAAGAGATGATGTACTTTTGCTTATAATTATTGAATGCATGCTAATTTGAATACTACTTTATTTTATGATTTGGTTTTGCTTATTTTATGATTTGGTTTTTCTTATTGAATGCTTATATTGGATAAGTTCTCCTTCATTCCCGTGTGCTAGACAATTTGGTGTAATAATGCACTCGGGAATGAAAAGAGGAGCTACGTACATCACCGATAGTCAACCCGTGATTAATAATAATGATCTAGTTTAATATTTGAATTATGAACATAAGCCGGAAATGTCGTACTCGGACGACAAAAACCGCCCGGGGGAGTGCGACTGTTGCCACGACGACCGAGGTATGTGCGACAGGTTCATTGAGCTGGACGAAGATCGGTGCTTCAGCATTAAGTTCGAGGAGACCTTCGATGTTCATACGGTACGCAACGACGACAATAATTTTTTTCGTAATTAAGCACGACTTCAACTATTTTAACGTGTATTTTTCATCTTTTCCAATTCGACTAGCTTATCACATGCTTTGCAAGACGCGATGTCTTGGAGAGGATGGGTTTTGAAGACCATGAAAGTATGGAAACCAAAAAAATATCCTAAGTACCCATCATGGTGTGGATTTTCAAGTAAAGATGTACAATGCTAAGAGTGTAACCCATTTTGGTTGCAAAAATTGGGAAGCACTTTGAAAGATGTATGGTTTTGATGAGGGTATGCTTGTCATCATGGATCTTGGTGATCCTACAATCGAGCAAGAGAGACCTTCGATTTGCGTTCTTGTGGATACACCACCAATTCTTCCCCCATGTGAGCTTAACATAGTTATTAAGTAATTTATATTGTTTATTTCAAAATAGTTGACAACGTATTTCCATTGACAACTTATTTCCATTCTTCAAAGAATGTGCGGAAGATGGTAGACAGAACCTACTACACCGAAGGCTCCGAATTAACTTATCAGGAGAAAAATCATCTGGTCGCATTTTGTATTGGTCTTGAGAATTACAATATCTACAATCAAACTCCTCAACATTATGGTCAATACGTGCCACTAGTGCACGTGTTGAACTACGGTAACTACCATGGAGATACCCTGGTAAGATTTTTTACTATTATGACATCCGTGCATCTTTTTGCACACATCTAAAACTAGTACATCATTGCTAACTACGAAGTTATTGCTATGTTTTTCAACAAATTAATCAACACTCCGGCAAAATATAGGCCACTCGGAGGTGTAACATGCAAACATGACCGGCCACTTGGGCAACAACATATCCTATTTGAGCAACACAAGATATACATGTTTTTATCTACATCATACCTTATAGGACTCATATTGACATGAAGGTTTCGCTGGTATCACCTCAAGGTCGGAAGGAGTCAGTGACGAGGACGACGGTGGGGATGATGGACGGGCTCCTTGATTTCTGCAAAAACAAAAACCCTATAAGTTATCACTAATACATCATGAATAGTGTCATACATATAACCTCAATAATACAACAAAACCCCTAGCGAACGACGGGTATCGACGACGAGGATGCGGGATAGGCATCGTCGACATCGATGCGGGAATAATTGCTTAAACTAAAAAATAACAACAAATGTGACATGTTCAACTAGTTCTATTAATTCAACTAGTTCTTACTAAAAACAAACTTACTATAAATAAAAATAAACTAGTTCTTTTTAAAAATAAACTTACTATAAATAAAA
>NC_057803.1:727737192-727738139 GCF_018294505.1 Triticum aestivum | reverse complement strand
CGGAGGAGGAGGGAGGGGCTGTGGGAGGAGGGTGGCCGGAGGAGGAGGGGGGAGGGAGGAGGGACGGAGGGGGTACCTCGGTGGAGGAGCAGCGCGGTGGCGGTGGACGACGGAACCGGCACGGGCGAGAGTGAGATTGAGAGGGAGAGTGAGTGAGAGGGTCGAGCGCGTGTAGGATAAGGTAATTAAGTAGTAGCGCGTTTTCCTAGAACGCCCTACTGCTAAGGGACATGCACTAGTAGAAAATAGGGCATACGTCCGGGCTAGATAAGCCCATTAGTCCCGGTTCGGTCACGAACCGGTACCCATGGGCCCATTGGTCCCGATTCGTGAGGCCAAGGGGCCTGCCAAGCCACGTGGGGCCATTGGTACCGGTTCGTCTAGCCCCTTTGGTCCCGGTTGGCGGAACGAACCGGGACCAATGGGCCTCGCTCCTGGCCCACCGCCATTGGTCCCGGTTGGTGGCCTAAACCGGTACCAAAGGATGGTCTTTAGGACCGGGTCAAGCCACAAACCGGGACCAATGAACCAGCCAGGGGAGATGGCTTTTGTGTGTAAAACATTAAAAATAAAAAGAATTTTCATAAAATAAATAAAAAAGCAAATAAAGAAAAGAAAATAAATAAAGAAAAGAAAATAAATAAGTAGAAACAAAAAAGCAACTAAAATTATCAAAGTATTTTCTGTTCAAAACAGTAAAAGAAAAATGAATTTTCATAAAGAATTTTTTTGCTAGAAACTTTAATAGCACTAACAGAAACTAGTGATTGACACAAATTGTAGAAACTAGTGATTCACACAAATTTCAAAAAAATCAAAATTAAACTATTCAAATTGGAAAACAAATGGCACTAACAGAAAGTTTATATTTTTTGTTACCTAAAAGCAAAAGGAACTAACAAATAAAGCAAAAAACAAAAGAAAATAAATAATGCAAAAACAGAAGA
>NC_057803.1:727732769-727736483 GCF_018294505.1 Triticum aestivum | reverse complement strand
TTTTTTATAGTAAGTGCTTAGTAGTTGAACTAGTTGATTTAATAAAACTACTTTATTTTATTATAGAATTAGTTTATTTTTAGTAAGTACTACTTTATTTTATTTATAGTATGAACTAGTTGATTTAATAAAACTACTTTATTTTACTATAGAACTAGTTTATTCTTAGCAAGAAAATTAATAGAACTAGTTTATTTTATTAGTTCTTTTTCCCGCAACGACGTCGACCATGCCTATCCCGCATCCTCGTTGTCGACTCGACAGAGGAGGCCTGCTTGATCAGAGGGGCCATGTCCGGGACTGGGCTCCGCATGGCTGGTATTGGGAGGTGCTACCTTCCGGGGGGCGTAGGTTGGTGAGGAGCCAGTCCGTCGTTGACCCGATCCTTGTTTGATGGCGGTCGCGTGGGCCAGTGACGGTGCCGAGGCTTCCGGACACCGCGGAGGTGGTACGTCACCCCGTCGCTACATGGTTGTGTTGGAGGGCAGGTTCGACAATACCTTGCAGGTTCTTCAGGGACCTCACTGGAGCTATGATCCTGTGATGGTTCCTTCTCTTTGGGTGTCCACCACCTGTGCCGATACCCGTCGGGCACTACGGTTCCAGCTGTATTAGCGACGCTATATGTATGATAGTATTCGAGGTGTATTAGTGATAATATTCGATGATGTATGGATGCAAGAGATGATCTAGTTTTGCTTATAATTGAATGCATGCTAATTTCAATACGACTTTATTTTACGATTTAGTTTTGCTAAAATTGGAGATCACTATGCATGGCATATGCATTTGATTAGTTGATAGCTTATAGGGTTTTTGTTTTTGCAGAAATCTAGGAGCCCCCTCCATCATCCCCGCCGTCGTCCCCGTCACCGACCCCCCTCCGACCTCGAGGTGAGACTAGCCAAATCTCCATGTCAATATGTGTCCTATAAGATATTTTGAAATGTTTTTGCTCATATTGTCAACCATTGAAATGTAATGGCCATCAAGTTTGAATGCTCATATGAAGTAGATAAAAACATGTATATTTCCTTGCCGGCAAATTTCAGGCACTCGATATGTCCTTTTTTAGAAAGATAATTAAATGATATTTCGGGTTGACTTTAAGTCTGTCGAGTCTCCACCATATATGAGAGGACGAAGAATCCTGACGGTTGTCATGGGGGTAGCTTCTCCTTCGTTCCCGTGTGCTAGACAATTTGGTGTAATGCACTCGGGAATGAAAGGAGGAGCTACCATCACCGACGGTCCAATATGTACACCACGTGAGCTGAGAGTTTTCAACAAAAGGCTCGATAGACCGATAGTCAACCCATGATGAATAATAATGATCTAATTTAGGTTTTTTAGTACATATATTTAATTGTACAAGTTTAATATTTGAATTATGAACATAGGAAATGTCGTACTCGGACGACGAAAACCGCCCGGGGGAGTGCGACTGGTGCCACGACGACCGAGGTATGTGCGATAGGTTCCTTCAGCTGGACGAAGATCAGCGCTTCAGCATTAAGCTCAAGGAGACCTTCGATGTTGAAACGGTACGAAACGACGACAAGTGTTTTTTTTGTATTTAAGCACGACTTCAACTATTTCAACGTGTACTTTTCATCTTTTACAATTCGACTAGCTTATCCCATGCTATGCAAGACGCTATGTCTTGGAGAGGATGGGCTTTGAAGACCATCAAAGTATGGAAACAAAGGAAATTCACCTAAGGACCCATCATGGTGTGGATTTTGAAGTAAAGTTGTACAATTCTGAGAGTGTAACCCATTTTGATTGCAAAAAATGGGAAGCACTTTGCAAGATGTATGGTTTTGATGAGGGTATGCTTGTCACCATGGATCTTGGTGATCCTGAAATCGAGCTTGGTGATCCTGAAATCGAGCAAGACAATATGGACATTTGGATCCTTGTTGATACGCCTCCAATTCTACCGCTACGTGAGTTTCTCAAACATAGTTATTAGCTAATTTATATTGTTTATTTCAAAATAGTTGACAACTTATTTCCATTGACAGCTTCTTTTCATTCTTCAAAGAATGTGCGGAAGATGGTAGATAGAACCTACTACACCGAAGGCTCCGAATTAACTTATCAGGAGAAAAATCATCTGATCGCATTTTGTACTAATCATGAGAATTACAATATCTACAATCAAACTCCTCAACATTATGGTCAATACGTGTCACTAGTGCACGTGTTGAACTATGGTAACTACCATGGAGATACCCTGGTAAGATTTTTTACTATTATGACATCCGTGCATCTTTTGGATACTTTTAAAACTAGTACATCATTGCTAACTACGAAGTTATTACTATGTTTTTCAACGGATAATCCTGAAAGATTGTGTGCCTCATCTGATGTATCAGCATGGCCGCCTTGATGTTTTGATAATACAGCCAGGTCATCCTACGAATCTCAACTGTCCATACCGGATTTCTAAAAGAAGTGGAAACATGACAATCAAAGAATGGAAAAAATGTATGGACAGTCGTAAGGAGGTTCTTGGAAGCTAAAGGAAGCAAAGCGCAAGAATTGGAGACAGGATGATCTCCATTCTCCATAATGGAGAGTCGGGGTCTATATTGTTTTATGCTATTTTACCTTAATGAGGGTATTTAGGTCCTACCTAATACTGATGATCATGTGCTAAGAACAATTAAGTAGGGTTGGTTCGATGACTATGAGGATGATGATCGTAGGACTTGTTATTAATAACGAGTAGAAGTTGTACGATGATGATTAGTAGGACTTGTTATTATGATGATGCATGACGAGAGCATGAAGAGTTATTATATATCAGTGGAGAAATGAACATGGATTGGATTGAAGTGAAGGAAACATCCATGTGGTGCATGTCTAAAGTAGTACAATCCAAACTTGATCAAGTTAGGATTAGTATTACTTTCGACACGCACCATATGTTGCCTTCACTTTAATATAAGCCATCTTTAGACATAGCAGTAGCGTTGCTAAACCAAGCACGGAGATAAGAGAGAACACTTCTCTCTATTAGCTAGCTAACAACCTAAATTAACCCCCAAAACCCCTAAACCACGCCCTTTCAAAAAAAAACCTCAGCTCCTGCCAGCTGCTGACGCGTGGATGCCTTTTGGTCCCGGTTGGTGCCAAAGGCCCTCCTGCCTAGGCTCGCCGTAGCAGCCACGTGGAGGCCCATATGTCCCGGTTCATGTAAGAACCGGGGCTAAAGGCCTAGGGCTTTAGTGACGCCCCTTGAGTCCCGGATCCACAACCGGGACAGATGGGCCTTACGAACCAGGACAAATGACCCTTTTTCTACTAGTGGTAGCAATAGCGCTAGCTAGGGATACGCGCTACTGCTAAGTGGGGCTAGCAATCTGCGACCAGTACAAATGTAGCAGCAACGCGTTTTCCTGGCAAGCGCTACTGCTAAAGTAGTAGCAGTAGCGTGGTTTATTTAAACACGCTGCTACTAAGTAGCAGTAGCGCCCGTTTTTGTCCAGCGCTACTGCTAAGATGCTGTGTGTACAATTTTCCCTAGTAGTGTGTGTATCTTTCCCGGGGTTGGGGTGATCATGGGAGACCAACTTTGTCATGAGATGCGAGGGGGTTGTTTAATGCACCGGGTCATGTTCTGTTCATGAGTCTCATCTGTGTAAGCCCTAATTGGTTATATGTTTCCGCCGCCATTTGTAGATTTCCTTTTATATCTCATATTTG
>NC_057803.1:727731208-727732724 GCF_018294505.1 Triticum aestivum | reverse complement strand
GGGGGGGGTGTTACTGCAGCGGGAGGTGCGTCTGCAAAGGAGGGAGGGTTTTATGTTTGGGGTGGTGATGCGGTTGCAGTCGACATTGTCTCCACGTGTTGGGGTTGATGTGAGGGTGCATTTCTTCCATTGTTAGGATTTTGGTGCCCCCATCAGAAATAGAATGGCAAAACATAACATGTAAAATAAAAGAGAAATTCTGATCAGTACCTTCATAAAGAAGAGGCGAGACATGGCACGCAAGCACATCTAGTACATTATATCTTTGACATTTTATGAATTTTTTTACCATGTTTCCTTCATGCTTTCGTTTAATATAAGCATATATTCTATAAACTATGGGTTGTGGTGAGGTACCAGCCTGTAAAAAGAATAGCAGATGACCCCACGAGTGGTACACTAATGTAAGTTCCTTTTTCAAAAACTAAAGTAGGTGCCTATTTGCATCCTAAAAAATACAGGACAGTGGCATTCAGTTTTGAGGTGCACGACAAGTCACTCTATTCTTATAAATTATGTACTACTAGTTGGTGACATGTAATTCGTACGTACTGGCGCAGATCCATAAACGACCTTATAACTAATTAGTGTTGCATCCATATATATCGCTGCATCACCATTGAAGCAGCAACATGCCAGACAACCTAACCGTAGACACGCACACGTTCAAGCTATGGTAGATCATAGATGAAGAAAACAAAGAATTCCTAGTGTAGAGCCATGAAGCATGGAAGAGGAACATGATAAAGATTGTGAATTGCATTAGGGAATACGAGGCGTTGGGAAAGAGATGGCCACTGCAGATCCCGTGTCAACTACTACAGTGTCTCACACCACGTCTGGGAATGACCAGTGATTTTTTATCAGAAGTTTCCTGACCTATCGCAGCACACTGAACTTACAGACCCCGCGGTTTCTATCCTTGGAATAGCCTTTTCATCTCCCCATAAGGACACGCCACATACTTCAGACCCCGGTTGTGCGTGTAATATGCTGCCCTCCCATCTTCATCGGCCTGACTTGGAGCTTGTTCAGGAAACTCGCAAAGAAAGGACTTTGAAAGGTACCTTTTTTCTGTAATAGTATTCCTTGTCCTAGCAGACTTTATGCACATTATCGAAACCATGCAAAATGGAGGGAGCTTATTTGGTCCAGCTGCAGCTCCATACCAAGAAATCGGATTAATGATACATGGGCACTATAAACCGTAGGATTCTCCAAGGAAACATACGTAGGAAAATCCTAAAAATACTGGTTGAGTGAGATGCGTTGCGTGCTCTCAAGAAAATCTTGACTGTTCTGTTGCATGTCGCCATCGTGCTGGCCCAGTAAGGACAGGTAAAAAGGTCTGATCTTATTGTTTTGGCACGTTGATATCTCCGCCACGTGGTAGAAGATGTATGGCATCAGCATGGTAGTGAAATGACGAGGTCATTTATTTCTTGTGCTCGACAAGTTCAATTCAGTCTTGGCTTGGCTTTTGTTGTAAGTTAGTGCAGGGTTTTGATGATAGATT
>NC_057803.1:727729724-727730557 GCF_018294505.1 Triticum aestivum | reverse complement strand
GGTCGGACAGCAATACAAGCGTGCTCATTTATCCGAGGCCGGTCCCTCGACCGCCAATAAAAACAGTCCCTTTTCTTTGCGTTCAGCACTCGATGCAATTAATATTACCAAGCAGCTAATGTACGTGGAGATGATCCTTGACATTATTTGGGGCCACTTTCTCTTGCATTGGCCATGTGTGGCCTTTGCATGCACATGCGGAAAAAAGATGACCTCGTGGTAGGGGAGCCGACGAGTAGCAATTATGGTGGGATCAATTAACTATAATTTGTTGTGTTCAAAAAACAAATTAACTATAATTTGTTGTAGCGAACCAACAGCTTGAAGGTTAGGAGGACAGTTGTATCTCCAGCCTCACTAGGGTTCATGTTCTGGTGCTCGCATTTTTCTGGATTTATTTCAGGATTTTTGGCAACGTGCATTCAGTGAGGAGATGTTCCCGTTGACAAGGCGCCTTTGGTGACTTTGTCCATCTCAAAATGATCTGCCAGCTGATGAGTCTCTCAGAGGTGCTCATAGGGGTGAGTGCATACACATATATATGAGGGCTTTTGTCTGTACTGTGTTAAAAAAACTATAATTAGCAGTACTTAAGGACGGGGAAACGGAACTAATGCCCCTTTCGCCTAAATCATGTTAATCCTGTCCTCTGACCAATAAACCATTGTTACTTCTAGAAATTACTGAAACGAAATTTTGTAGGTAAGGACACAAAGTGATAAACCACCTTACACCATCCTAACATCCAATCAATATATATTGCTCCATCTCCAACAAAGTAGCAGCACACTGGAGCTGCATTCCATCACACAGCTTTTGCTGCTACCGATAGG
>NC_057803.1:727728792-727729579 GCF_018294505.1 Triticum aestivum | reverse complement strand
CACATAAGAAAAGAAACATGTACCATTGTGGATGTATTAGGGAATAGGAAGCTTCTGGGAATATATAATCATTGCTATGCTGAGTTGCCAGCAAGGCTGAAGGGCAGTTAAATATGCAATAACAGTCCAATGGTGCAGCTAAAGTCCCCCTACCCCTACAAATCTCCTGGATACGGAAGAACTTTGCCACTGATGCTCGGTACCAGAGACAATCGGCTCTAACTGCAATGATCAGTCTTAAAGGCCTCCACGCTGGATGTTGCAGTCATGGGCGCCAAGGCCAAGGGGTGGCCACAGGCTTAACTAGGGTTGGTTAACCCTGATTTGCTCCTCAGATCAGTTTTGCTCAAGTTCAATTTTGTAGAGCGATGACATCCACGCCAAATGTTCCAGTTTCCTCAAGTGGTCGACGCATCCTTAGTTAGTTAATTATCTTTTGTCTTACACCACAAAAAAAAAAACTTATGTTAAACTCAACGTGGTCGTTCTTATACAATATTGACGTGCACAGCCTTCCAGTTTCCACATGTGGTGGTAGATGGGCAGCAGCAAAGATTATTCTTGTAACTAATCATTTAAACTGGAGTAGCCGTCAATTTGCATCACATGCAGAGGCAAGCTAGTTATGTTTCTCACTTTTCTCCTTTGCTGAATCATCCCGGTACGAGCCATCTATCAATTAACCAATCACATGCGGAGGCAGGCTATATGTTTCTCATTATTATATTGCATCTTATAAAGTGTTTAAAAAATTCAAAAATTGCTACAAAAGCTTCAAAAAACGCTC
>NC_057803.1:727727771-727728782 GCF_018294505.1 Triticum aestivum | reverse complement strand
TTTCTTCAAAAATGTTAAACACTTTTTTAAAAATATTTTGAAATTTCAAAAATTGTTCACATTTTTAAGTAAACATTCCTTTTAAATAAATTAGCAAAGTTGCCCACACAATGCGCGGCATTATGTAGTTCCAGTACCGTTCTTGTTCTCACGGACACATAGTTCTTGTTCTATAAAATAAGACCAAGACATATCATACACACACAATGATGCCTTATCGTACATAGACACATAGTTCTTCACGGTTTTGGATTCCTTTAGAATTGAAGACATTTAATCAGCTAAAGGAGACATATAGTTTGGTGACAGTAGGCATAGTCCTACACATTAGGTGAACGGAAATTTTTTGACAATAGGTGGGAAGGTAAGAATGTAGTATTTAGAACAATTGATACCATTAGATTTTGGTAGCAATGGGTGGATGCCAATCTTGAGCAGAAGATGTGCCTAGTTCTAAAGTAGGAGAAGCTCAACTTTATATTCCTCTTATGTTAGCATGTTAATTGATGTAAGCATCCAGTATCAGATAGAGCACATAACATTTCGACAAGGAATCAACTTCTGAATTTGGTCTAGAGTAATTCTGGTTGGTCAAACAGTGCATGATTAAGTAGCATGTAAAGACCGTGAACAACTAAAACAACAGCAAGCTCATGAAGTAATAGTAGAATAATAAACAAAAGCACCATTATTTATACCTAAGTACTAAAACAAAAGTGAAATTCTACAAAGAAACAATTCCAAATATTTGGCAGTTGTTACTACATAGATTCCTCCCGGGGTGCATACATGTGTGCCAACGGGGACTACCTATTCTGAAGTTTTTGAAGCAGTAGATGGTGTTATATAAGTAACGCAGTATGATAGTGGAGTAGCACAGAAAAAAACCCAGCCATTTGGTTTACATGTACAAAAAATGGGATAACATGCATATACAACTTTAATTGTAGACAATAAAGGTCATTAATCCACCAATTAGCAAAAGTAGAAGACCATTATCAATCTTAGAAT
>NC_057803.1:727723401-727727501 GCF_018294505.1 Triticum aestivum | reverse complement strand
TTGTTGCTATGAATTCCGAAAAGCGTTTAGAAAGAAACTTTGTTAGCTGAAAATGACTAATTATATTTTCTATGGGACATGGTTCCAAAATCAAGATACCGGACCTACGCAAAAAATGCTAGGCATGCTATTATGAGGTGAGAATAAGGTTAAAAATACCTCAAATATATAGCATTATTGCTATCCACTGGAAATTATGTAATAGAAACTTCATAGATTTAGTTCTCCAGCTAGTAGGTTATACTCTGTATGGCCGCTTGAGCAATAACAATTGCTTCAGAGGAGCATTTTTTTGAATAGCTGATGCTTTATAACCATATGTATAGACCCCAATTTATGTAGAATAACACTTTGCAGATAATCACCGGATGGGTGTAGATCTCACAGTAATAGAAAACATATCTCCAGTACCTTATGTCATGCTATATTTAAGAAAATCAGCTTGGAGGTAATCATCCATCAAAGTAATATGATGTAGACCTTGCAGTGATAGTGGATAGTCTGTAAAATTTACAGTATATGCCAATATTACCTTGTGATATCTTGAGGTAGTCGCTCACATCAAATATTAATATTTGGAAGAATACTTTGAAGATGATCATCTTCTAAATTTGACAAGATGTACACCTCACAGTAATGATGGATAATCAGCAAATGGTGCAGTAGATGCACCAATACCTTGTGAATCACAAATAAAATATGGACTCGTCATATTAAGAATGACACTTATAATTCTTATTTGAATTACGTCAAAATTTGCAAAGAAAATTAATTTCATTTTTGCAAATCTGATTGTCGTAGTGAAAGGATATATGATAAAGAAGGGACATGCAAACATTATGATGATGTTTCCAAAGGAATATTGGGTGGACCATAAGCAAGGTAAATCTTCACAATAACATTATTTTGGTAATGCACGCAAATGCACCAATATACGTACTTATGCAATATATAAAGACCAAAGGGTCTCATACGCCAGAAATATTTAGCCCGAGGGCTGAACTACAAAGTCCAATAGGTTTAATGATTTGACTGCAAAATACTGCAAACCAATGCGCTGGTACAGAAATGGGAAATGTTTGACAACGGTGCGCCGGCCGAAACTTCGGACGGTCCCGCACGAGCCATGCGATCGAGGCCCATCGCACGCCTCGCGCACTTCCCTGCCTCTTTTTTTTCTTTTTCCTGCCTTCTTCTTCCCAATCCCCCTCTCTCTCTCTCTCTCTCTCTCTCTCTCTCTCTCTCTCTCTCTCTCTCAGCCGCATCGACGCTCCTTGGCTTTGTCCTTCAGATCCCGCCCCCGGCTAGCCCCAATCCCACACATGTCCATACCTCAAACCTCAGCCCCCACGCCCACTTGTTCCGCTGCCCCCCGGCTACAGGTTCCTCCCGCCCCGGCGAGCCGGAGTTGGAAGCCGCCATTGATATGACATTCGTGAGCTGCTGCTCATAGTTTCCTCTGCTGGAACCGTCCACTGGAGATGCTACAACCACGGCAGCCTCCTCCCCTACCGCTGCAATCATCTTCTCCCAAACGAACTTTGAACCTCCGCCTCCACCGATGTTGCAACCGACGACCAAAAAAGCTACAACCATTCGATTCAAAAGCTTCAACCAGCAGTATATAAAGCTTCAACCGGAAACCATGCACTGAAAAAAAGCTACAACTATTCATACAAAAGTTTCAACCATAGTTTGAAAAAGCTTAAATGGACCCCCATTCAACTGAAAAAAGCTTCAATAGTTCATGTGAAAGCTTCAAACCATATTTGAAAAAGCTTCAAATGGTGGAATAGAGAAGTTTCATCGGACCACTACGAAAGAAAAATAATATCTACAACCGTCTTGGAAAGCTTCAACCGTCGAATTGAAAAGCTTCAACCAGTTTAATAGAAAGCTTCAACCGGCTTTACAAAAAGCTTCAACCCGCAAGTACACAATGAAAAAGTTGCAATCGTTGACATGAAAAGCTTCAACCATATTTTTGAAAAGCTTCAACCCAGCAACAATGGAACATCACCGTTGATGCAATGGCTTCACGGGGGAGCTACAGCGGTGACGAAACTCCAGGGACCTACGGTGAACTACTTGAAGGCTTTGCCGGAGATGCGGCCGTCGATGAAGAACGGCGTTGCTACAAGCTGGATGGGGCGTCTCCTTCCCCGAAACCGCGACCTTCGCCGGCAGGAGCTGCTTGCGGCGGAGCAGGTGAGAGGCATGCTGAACTGGGGGTTGCTGCAACCGGAGGCGAGCAACGCTGGGAACATGCGACGCTGACGATGACGGTCGCCCGCAAGCAGATAGCCCTGCCTTTTCCTTGGAGGCGTTGACCTGGAGGAAGAAGAAAGAGTGGGTTGAGAAGAGATGCAGATCTAACGGACCCAATACACTGCATCGGGCGGCTGGGGCATGACCGGCTGAAACTTTCGGTCGGCGCGCCGGCGCCTAGTGGTCGCATACACAAATACATTGGTCTTTTATTGGATTGATTAAGAATCTTGTGGCCATCCATAGGGATAAGGTTTCCCCATACGGTTGCTAATGGACGTCTCTTTTGCTTTAGTACGGCACCGTGCTACCGACCCCTGCTCCGCGTAGCGCCGCTGGACGCCGTTGTGGCATGCTGTGCGCCGGAATACGCTCGACGTCATGCTTGATTCCGTGGACGGTCACCGTTTTCCGCGGGCCGAAGGCCATTGCTGCGCCGTGTACAGGTCGCGGTTGTTGCCACCAAGCACAGGCTGTTGGTCGTGCACCCGCCTCCCGCTGCCGCAGATGCCGGAGGGCATCAAGCCAGGCCGCCGTGATGGCGTTGAATGCCGTATTCGACTGGCTATGAGGTCACGGATGGTGTGCCGCTGTCGTTCGAAATCGAGCGCGCAGTTCCGTGTCAGTTCAATTTACAGTTAAGAGCATCACTGATTGAAGAAAGACTACAAGAGTGCTTACAGTTTTTGGTATCAGCTTCAGATCCTTGAATCGTTGATGCCAACGCCTGGTTGTGTTTCTAGAATCTGCAGAGCAAAAAAAAATGCCAGATAATTATATATGTTTTATTCAAAGGACTGATTCCTCATCTCGTTCTTCTTCTGATCTTTTCTTCCGATTTCTATGTCATTTGCTTGTGGGCAGAGTGTTCCTTTTTTTTTGATACAGGATGGATTTTATTAACTCAAAATGAAGCATGAAGTGAATACAAACACAATGGGCCCACACCCGGCCTCTGCATAGCTAGGATGCACACAGCAGACACCAAGGCACACACACGAGAATCACACCGGCAACTAGCAAAGTCAAACATGACCGAAGCTATGCCTTAATGGACTAAAAAAAGAAAAAATAAACTCCGAAATGATCAAATGAGTGATCAACAATCTACAACAGCAACCATATCCGCACCGATCATCTTTTGACCTCAGCAATGATGTCGCCACCACTTTGGGCGATCCCAACAGCTACATAGATAGCATGGTCATGACGTGTGGTGCCACACAACTAAATCCCATGCTCGCACAAGCAGACAGTAAAGCCACGACAAGAGCCGGTTGCCACCAAGAACTCCAAACAATGAAAGTCGCCGTCGCACTTTGCTACGGAGATCAAGGGAGGTGGTCACCCACACCATCAAATCCCAAATCGGGACGCTCCAACAGTTTCGCGCCATCCTCATGCTTCGTTGTCCTCGTCCTTGACGGCAGAATCATGGAGCAAAACAAACTAGTCGTTGCCGCCCGATCTCAAGATCCAAGATTCCCAGTCACATTTCGGCAATCACCTAGCAATGCAGGACCACGACTTCGCCTATGCGCCTGAGGGGTAAACCGCCATACCATGACGCAATAGGCAGACGATGTTGCCCACAAACGTGCAGATGAGGTCATGGCCACCGTCGTCTCACAACCACACTCTTAGCCCTGCCAGAAATCCATCGATGCCGTTGTACATCCATCCCCTCTGGATCGAGCCACTGTCCATAGATCTTACTATGAACCAATGCTGAACAAGCTACCGCTTGCCCCGA
This sequence comes from Triticum aestivum, assembly GCF_018294505.1. NCBI lineage: Eukaryota > Viridiplantae > Streptophyta > Magnoliopsida > Poales > Poaceae > Triticum > Triticum aestivum. The sequence continues at coordinate 727,723,480 of NC_057803.1, read as the reverse complement.
CAATCGAGTCAGCTCCAAGACAATGCCTCCAAGAAGGTCAACGACGAGGAAATCGCTGCCATTGTCTGTCCCGCAAGGG
>NC_057803.1:727722435-727722939 GCF_018294505.1 Triticum aestivum | reverse complement strand
AGCAAGGATTTCTTCGGAGCAAAGACCATGAGGGGAGGAGGGAAGCAATGTAGCAACGCCTTCGACAAGGATATCGGCGCCCAAGGGCGTCGTCATCGCTGCTCGCACGAAGCCGAGACAGGGTTTCCCCAGCTTCCCTCAAGACCTCCCCATCACATAATTCACCAAGAATACAGGCTAATGGAGACCAAAGTGCATGATAACGTGTAAAGAGAAAAAGAGAGAGAGCAAATGATTGAATGGACAGTGTTTTTTCATTGATGAATTTGGGGTATATTTACCCTGGAACAAAGGCAGTTACATAGAGGTGGTTGCCAAAACTGGGAACGAACATAGTAGTACTCCCTCCATCACAGTTTAAAGGGCATACCTCACATCTCTCTGGGCCCAAGGTTGCTAGCGATTGGAAGGAATAATTGATGCGCTGGAGCTGCGGTAGTTAAGGATATGCGCCTAATTAATCGCCAAAAAAATGCATAGTAACCTCCCCGTCCAGTAAAAGAA
>NC_057803.1:727716359-727722425 GCF_018294505.1 Triticum aestivum | reverse complement strand
GAAACCATCACATGCATTGGTGGAGTAATTTCAGTTCACACATGCATGCGCACCAGGAAGGCAAGCGGAAGGAGCTAATTCCTCCCAAAACAATGCAGTTAATAGGTTAATTAATGACCTGCGCCCTATTTCCCTCTAATTGTGAAAAATTCTGGTTTTAGAGATACGCCCTTTAAACTGTGATGGAGGGAGTAGCAGGGATTAACCCTTAATTAATGTATTTAATTAATTCCTAACACTTTGCATGCACATGCAGAAAAAAGGTGACCTCGTGGTAGGGGAGCAGACGATTAGCGATTATGGCGGGATCATATAAATATAATTAGCAGTAATCAAGGATGGGGAAATAGAATTAATGCGCATCTCCCCTAAATCATGTTGATCCTCTCGTCTGACCTAATTAAGCAATGTTAGTTTCTCAAATTCCTGACACGAAATTTGGTAGGTAAGGACACAAAGCCATCAACCACCTTACACCAGGCGAAGATCCAATCCATATATATTGATGCATCTTCAACAAAGTAGCAGGACACTGGAACTACATTCCATCACAGAACTTTTGCTGACACCAATAGGTCACATTTAGGAACAAAACAAAGCCATTGCGTGTTGGATTAGGGAAGTTAACTATGCAACATCAGTTAAATGGTGCAGCTAAAGACCCCTACGCCTACTAGTTTCCTAGACACGGAAGAACATTGTCACTGATGCTCTGTGCAAGAGCTAGTCAGCTCTTCTTGAAATGATCATTCTTGAAGGCCTCCACACTGGATATTCCAGACACTGACGCCAAGGGGTGGCCACACGCTTTACTAGCTTTGGTTGACTCTGAACTGGTCTTCATTTCAGTTTTGCTCAAGTTCAGTGCTGTAGAGAAAGATGGCATCCACGCCAAATGTTCCAGTTTCATCAAGTGGTCGACTCACTATTAATTACCTTTTGTTTTATCCCGCAAAAAACCTTTGTTAAACTCGACCTGGTCATTCCTACAGCATTAACGTGTGATGCGTTCCCGTTTCCTCTGGTGCTGCATTCTCGTAATTAATCATTTAAACAAGAATAGCCATCAGTTTACATCACATGCAGAGGCAACAGGCAAGGTATGCATTTGCCGCAAAGAACTGACCATAAGAGGTACATGTAGCTCCTGGCGAGTTGCCATTTTTTTAGTCTAATCGCACTTTTTATTTATCGATCATAGACAGAGTACATTGGGATACAACCAAGATCTGGGGGATTTAGTAGCCACACATGACGCCCCAACAAAAGGCCTAAACCGTGCTTAGCGGGACTATGTGCCTCAATATTAGGTTCACGTCCTTCGAACAAGAAGGAACATCTTAACAGTTGCAGTGATGTTACATTGATCTCCTGACAATGCTTCCATACTGTCCACCCATGCCCTTGTATGTTGGTAACAACTTCTTGACAATCCGAAGCTATTATCACATGTGACAAAGAGTGACCTAGGGCCAAAGAAGGAGCTTCTCGGCATGCTATAGCCTCAAGCGTAGCTGGGTCTACTATACATGTGCATTTTATAGCATAAGACCCCATGTACTTAACCGTAGCATCCCCCGCGATGTAGGAACCCTTTGTAGTAGTCTTTGATGTCGCACCACCTACTTTGATCTTGAAAAAACCATTGGCAGGGGCAACTCTTCGGGCGCGTGCTGTCCCAGTAGTTTGAGCGCTACCAGTAGTGGACCTCGGTCTACAATTATCCAGCTCCTTGATATAGCTTGTTATAGAATGGCGCGCACCATATGGTGTTTGGCAGTTTTGCTCATGGATAGCCTTCCTTGCGTGCGTGCGATATAGCCCAAAGGGTGATGAACACCCTAACAAAAGCATATGTCTATTAGAGCAAAAATCCATCTCCTAGCATCAGGTTCTCTATTTCCGTCGATCACCTCAACAAGATCAGGATCTTCGAAGGCCCACACACACAATGCGATGTTGCAATGCATTAGTGGTTGATGCCATGAATCATCATAGCCGCATAATCCACTCACCAAGACACTGAACATGTTTCGGTGGTTTAGTAAATCTGTCGTGGGAAGTGATTGCTGTGACAACCTCCACAAAAAATTTCTAACTTTAGATGGCACCTCGATATTCCATAATTTAGATCACGATTTGATTTCTCCTTTTGAATTGGAAGTATCTGCACGGCCCTCGAGCCATGCTTAGTGACATAGTTTTGTGTCCACTAACATTTTGTACGCCGATAGAACAGAGAAATTCCCGTTCTTCTCGTGTAACCCGGACTAATAGTCATCGATGTGCCTCGTGCACAAGGGTATGCCTACGATAGCTTGACTGTCTGCTGGTAGAAACACCTCATGTAGCCTGTCTAGTTCCCACTCAGCATTGGCTGTGATTAGCTCAACCACCACCTGGGTGGATTAGTAACCAAACTGACAAAAGGATGCATATTAAAGGCCCTCGGAACTCAGTTCTGCAACCATATATGAGTGTTGGTAGCATCACAAAGTCTTCTTATCAGTCCCTGGATCATAGTATCACCCTCAGGCATGATCAATCTCCATATCTGAGATGGATACCTCCCAAGTTCAGCATAGAGAAAATCACATGTTGTGTGGTACTTACACTTAAGGAGGTTGGGTCCATAAGGATCCACCATGGCCGAGCAAGATTAGGAAGACTGAAGAGCTTGATGTCAGGAAATCCCAATCCACGACATGACTTCGGCCTTGTCATAACACTCCAAGAGGCCCAATTGGCTTTCTTTTTCCTTCTTTACTCCCCCACCAATATTTGTGTATCATCATGTTAATGTGCTCACAAAAGCCTTGTGGGAGTTTAAGACATGACATAGAGTATTTGTGCAATTGATTTGATGAGGACCTCCTCCCCCCTACTGACAATTTTTTTCCATCCAGCATTTTACCCTTTTCCAAGCTCTGTCCTTAAGGAACTTGAACACACCATTCTTGGAGCTACGAAAATCAGATCGCATTCCTAAGTATTTGTCTGATAGGGGCTCATTTGGGACATTCAGAGCACCTTTAACTTCATTTCTCTTAAACTGGAAGGACATCGGGAAAAACAAAGGCCTTTGAAAAGTCTACCTTTTGACCAAAGGCATTGCAATAGCAGTTCACAAGGGAAGACAACTCATTAGCTCCTTCAACACTGGCCTTGACAAATAGCACGCTATAATCAGTGAAAAGTAAGTGGTTAACCAGAGGAGCCGATGTCGCCACTTTAATTCCACCAAGGTGTGATGATTTATTCTTATTTTATTAAGAGGCACCAAAGGCCCTCCGCTACTAGAAAGAACAAATAAAGAGAAATGGGCTCCCCTGTCTGATCCGCCTGGTTGGCTTGAATTCTTCCAACTTGCCACCATGGAAAAGAAAGGAAAACCTTACCGAACTCACCAATCTCGTGATCAAGGATACCCAAGTTGGTGCAAAACCCAGCTTGGTCATTATCGCTTCCAGGTAGTTCCACTCAACACGATCATAGTCTTTCATCATGTCCAATTATACTTTGCAAAATATGTTTTTCTTCGCCTTATCTCGCTTGATAAAATGCGGACACTCATAGGCTGTAATGACATTATCGGTAATGAGATGACCGGGAACAAGAGCTGGTTGCTCTCCGATATAATTCCAGGCAATATTTGTTTCAGCCGATTAGATATAACCTTGGAACCAACTTTTTAAAGGACATTGCATAGGCCAATAGGTCTGAAATGGGAAAGTTGAGTTGGATCTTTTACCTGAACAATTTTCCTGCATTGCATGAACATTTTTTATTATGCTTGAAACTATTTTCCTTAATGGTCATTTACATCTACCGAAGGTCATTGACATAGACTGATGGATGAGGATGCTTGGAGGGAAATGGAAGAACAAACTCTGATGATGATTTTTTTCTAGAAAGACGGGAAGACCCTCGATATCTGGATCAAGTTATGCAAACATTCATATATTATTAATTAATAATAAACAAATCGTGAACTGGGGGTAGCTCACATGGTTAGCTTATCTCATGGAACCAACCCATCACGGTTAAATTTCTGGAATTGGCATGGCTGCTCGCATTTCTATGTATTAATTTCTGGTTTTTACAACAATGTTAGTTCAGTGAGAGGAGACGTTTCCATCAGTTGTGGTGTTTGTGGTGACTGCGTCAATCTCAAGATGTTGTTCCGGCGAAGTGTCTCAAAGGTGCTGATAAGGGTAAGGTGTGTGTGTACGCGTTCATAGGAAAGATTGTGTGTGTGTGTGTGAGAATATGCGGCTATGCTGTGTTCAAAAGAACAAATCAGCTAACAAAATTCAACTTTCTTACGTAGAGAGCAACAACAAAAAATAGAATGAATGCCAGCTAATTTATGTATCCATTAATGTACCTTTTTTATTTCTAGTTTAATAAATCATGTTTAAGTCAGAAGATACTATGACATGATAGGTGTGGCAATGTCGCAAAAAAGATCCAAGTAAAATGACGCACCCTACCCCTCCAATTTCCAGGCCTCGTCTGCTTTGGTCGGTTTACTCTGAAACTGAATGTCCGAGCATGGTTTGGCTGGCTTTGAGGCATCCTAATCGGTCTGACGGATATGGATTTGTAAAAGCATGTACAATGCTATAGAATGTAGCTCTTCTTATTTGCCTCCTTAAAAACATTGGTTGTAGGATAAATTGTCCAATTTGCTCTCCGTAGTTCTTAGGTGAAGGTATAGAATCCTCAATATGCTAAGTCAAAGGACAACTCGAAGCATTCGGATGCTTTTGTCTAGCTTCTGGTTTCATCATGGGCTTGTGTTGGTAGTGTTGTTTTGGTTTCCTTGAACATATGTTTTCTTTTATGGTAGCCTCCGTTTGCAGTCATTCAGCTATGTCATTCTACAGTCATTCAATTGTGTGATGCTGAATTAAAGAACAAGCAACAAGGACATATGCATTGCATGCACCTTCATCCTTAAAAAAAAGAACTATGACATAAAATCAATGAAACTAGTAATTACCCAACAGCTTCCGATGATGAATGCTAGACATTCACCATGTCTCTATCTATATATATGCCGACATCTCTTTAGCCAAGGAGTAGCATGGATGTCTACTAGCAGAAACACTTCCCCATCACATAATTAATTAGTACTTGGTAGATGAGAGTCAAAAGTAGGAGCAATGTGAAAACCCATTAGGGAATAGAAGGCATCAGGTACCATCAGACTAGGGTGGCGAGCCATCTGAAACTGTATGCGACTGTAGATGGTACAGCGTCCGAGACCTGCAGTGAGGTGTAGGTGGTGATGCTGCGTCGAACCTAACCATCCTGAACCATGGAATGTCATCTTTGTAGCATATACTGATGTTACAGAATACACGCTAGATCAAACAACTTGTTTGAACAAATGGAGTTGGGCCATACAGAGACACTGCCAATCATGGTGGCCAACTTGATGACTAGATCAAGTATTGTAGGAGATATGCCCTAGAGGCATTAATAACAGTTATTTTGCATCTCCAAAGTTTGTAATGAATGTTTAGCTTCCATGCTATAGCTGCAATGATTCTCGAGTCTGTGGCGGATTCTTGAACGGTGGCCCAGTAGATTTGAAAGTCGCCGTCACTGACTTATTCAGCAAAAAAAAAAAATAGTGCCGAATCTTGGATTGTTGATCTCTTGAACGGTGGCGGATTCTTGAACGATGGCGCTGTGCCGCCCTTTTTTTTGCTGAGAATTTTTTTTGCTTAAATATAATGCTGCAAAATCGACAACGACGGTGAGCTGGAGGCGGTGACTTTGTGCTTCGATGGGGTGCGCGAGCTGCTGGAACCGGCTTTGGCCGCAAGCGCCATTAGGCTTTGGGAACGACGGTGAGATTGGAAGGGCATGTGACGACGGCAACATCGAACTGCTGTGAGGCGCGGCGAGCTGTGGCGAGGGGCAGCGACCTGCGGCGACGGACATGGGGGACGCCGGCGAGCTGTGGCGATGGACGTGGCGGACGCCGGGGAGTTGTGGCGACGGACGTGGCGGCGGATCTAACAGTGCTTCAAGCCGGTGGTGTTTTTTTTTTTT
>NC_057803.1:727707994-727715309 GCF_018294505.1 Triticum aestivum | reverse complement strand
TTGGTGGCAGGTGGCAGGAATCGTGTGTCTCAGGCGCTATTATACGTGTCAACGACGTCGTCCCCATCAGCGTTGTTGGCCCTGGCACCCCCACTTGCCGTGTCGCCTGCAGCTGGAGCCCAAGCGAGACGACCTAGTGGACATCATGTTGGGGCTCTCTGTCCTCGAAGTAGAGGCAAGCTTCGACCCACAACTATCGCCTAAATCATGTTGATCCTGTCGTCCCACCCAACAAACCATTGTTACTTTCACAAATTACTGACACGAATTACTGGTAAGGACACAAAGCGATAAACCACCTTAGACCATGCTAACATCCAATCGATATATATTTCTCCATCTCCATCAAAGTAGCAGCACACTAGAACTACATTCCATCACAAAACTTTTGCTGCTACCGGTAGGTCACATATAAGAACAAAACATAGACCATTTTGGATTGTATTAGGGATTAGGAAGCTTCAGGGAATATAGGATCATTGCTATGCTGAGTTGCAGCTAAAGCCCCCCAACCCCTACAGATATCCTGGATACGGAAGAACATTGTCACTGATGCTCCGTGCAAGAGCAAGTCAGCTCTTCTTGAAATGAGTATTCTTGAAGGCCACCACGCTGGATCTTACGGTCAAGGGCGCCAATGGGTGGCCACACCTTTAATAGCTTTGGTTGACTCTGACACGGTCTTCGTTCCACACATTTACTATGTTAGTCTCGTAAAGTTGTGGTTCTGCAAATTGCCCTGCACAACCCTCCGTGTTTGCATGAGGCTGTACGTGGAGATGGTTTACTCAATTAGGAGCTAAGATTATTCAAGTAATTATATTTTTAAACTAGAGTAGGCGTTAATTTGTATCTCATGCAGGGGCAATCTGGTTCGTGTAAACCAGCTTGATGTGTATATAAGTATATTGCTACCTAAGTTTTCCTCTGTTGAATCGACCTGATACTTGGCATGTATCTATTGATCTATCATGCATATATACGTACACATTGCCCTATAATCAAGCTTATTAAGTACTCCCTCCGTCCCATAATATCTAAGCGTTTTTGACATTAGTGTAGTGTAGAAAACGCTCTTATAATATGGGACGGAGGAAGTATTTACTAGGTAGTAAATATGTGTAGCGTATGCTTTCTAGTGCTAGCTTTTTTTTAGAGCATAGACGTCAGAGACGTCCGGCTTTAAATTAATAAAGCCCACAAACTTAGGCAGAGTATGACAACCGCAGGACCAACATAAGGCGCCTTGAGAGGCGAAAGTTTAAGGAAAAGACCGCTAGATGAAGAGTTGCGGTACAAGGCAATCAGCCCAGAAACTACGAGCACGCAGGCTCGGAAGGTACGAGGACCAAAAGGGGCTGCCCAACCCTATGCGGCAGCCAACACATCAGACGGCGGATCCCGTGACTCGGAGTAGACGGCGCGAAGACGACAGATAGCTTGGCGGTGGAGATAAGAGTCCTGTTGTCTTCCCAGCGGCGCCCATTGCTGCAAGAACACGATGCATTTGAAGATGACGTCAGCGGGATGCGAGGGAAACACACCCTCAATTGTAAACTTGTTATGGATATTCCAAATAGCCCATAGCATAGCCGCCGCACAAGTCCACATGACCCTACGAGACGTGCCTTGAACCAGAGACAAGGCAGACATGAGCTCAGATCGGGAGCGCGGATCCCAATCCACTCCCGCGGCCGCATGGACCGCGCTCCAGGCAAAACGAGCCAGAGAGCACCGGAAGAAAGCGTGGTCAGCATTTTCCGGGACCCCACACAGCGCACAGGGGCCGGAGGCGGGGCCGTTGCACTTAGCGAGGTTAATAGAGGTAGGAAGGCGATCTTGGCAAAGTTGCCAGAGGAAGACCTTGATTTTGAGCGGGATTTTAGCCTTCCAAAGCCCCGTGGCCACCGACGGGATCTGGCCGCGGGAAAGCTCTCTGTACAAGGATTTGACAGAGAATTTGCCAGAGCGCGAAAGCCTCCACAATATCGAATCCGCATGACGTAGTGGATTGAGCCTTTCTAGTGCTAGCTATGACGTAGTGCAGTACAATGCATGTATATGCACCACCTCCCGCCACTACCGGACTCGCGGGGCCGTAGGCATAGGTACTTTGCCGTCGGCATAGATCTATGCCTACGGCTGCCGTCGGCATAGCCCCGTCGGCGTAGATCACGTCAGCGTAGATGTGTCAGACCGTCGGCGTAGTATAGCCATCGGCATAGGGGCCTATGCCGACGGCCGTGGGCCAGCCGTCGGCATAGTTTAACCGTCGGCAGTGTTTTCCGCCTGACGACAACGGACGGCGCCGTCAAAAGCGCTGACGAACCAGGGGACGACATGTGGCAGAGGTATGCTGACGGCTTTGCCGTCGGCATACCTCTGCCACATGTCGCTCTGGTGTGCATCCTGGTGGCAGGGCTATGCCTACGGCAAAGCCGTCGGCATAGATCAGCCCAGGGCTATCCATAGATCAGACCAGGGCTATCCAGGGTGTGCCACGTGGCAGGCTATGCCTACGGCAAAGCCGTCGGCATAGATTTTCATCTATGCCGACGGCTTTGTCGTAGGCATAGTTTTTTTTCCCTGTTTGATGAAGAAATAATACAAGTGATATTGCAAAAAGTGAATAAAAGAAACTATACTCATAATATATGGAACACTACAATTATTTGGTCTCAATAATAAACAATAGACTTTATTAATATAAATGTCAATTACAAGCATTCAGGAATTACACTTAGAGGAAAAGGAAATAAAAGAAGAAAGAAAAGTCCTAAACTAAACCTATACTAAACTATCTAGTTCTTCATCTTCTGCTTCTTTCTTGCAGTTCATCAACCTGCAAAACAAGAAACAACAAACATGAAAAACTTGATCAAGGTTTAAATGCAGCATTCCCCTTAGCAAAATGCATTTACTGTAGGAGCTAGCACTTAGGAATTTGGAAACATTAGTCAAACCCCAATCAGATTAAGTTGATCAAAGAAACAGTAGAAGAGAGCCAACACTGCATAAATGGAGCCAATAGCCCAAGACAGAAGTAGAGCCAGCAAAGTATAGATCAAAGCCAAACCCAAAGATCAATTCAAACTAGCACTAACTCCATGATTAGGCGGTCCCTCAATTAAGCTTGGGTTAGTTTTCAGATGAAATCCAACTAACCCACTACTAATCAACTAGCCCAGAGGTAGGGTTTGAAGTAGGGATTGTCCTCAGGCAGCCTAGTAGTGCTAGGACTATTGCATCATTGGAGCAAGTAGTGCAGCATCTGTTGTTCAGTAACGATGAGAGCCTCAGGACACCATCATTGGCATGGCAAGATGAAGGAGCACATGTTCTTATCAGTGAGAGTAGGAGAGAAAGAAAGAAAGTGAAGAGACTAGTATAGCATCTGTTCAAATCAGATTTAAGAGAGAGGGAATTGGCAAGAAAAGATATAGTCCATAACCTGCAAGAAGAAATAGGCCATTGATAGCACATTTACTAAACATCTGCTGTAAGCAGAACACATACACCCACTTACACATGGGTACTATTCTGTATACAGGTACACAAGCACAACACGTGCACCTGGTATAGATAGGAGTATAAGCATGCATCTAAATCATCTGAAACATATGAAATAGCTAATGCAAAGAAAGAATTATCACTACATGCAACCATCAGGACTATGTCCTGTACAATATACAACTAAACCACCAGTAGATGATGTACTAAACCATACAAGAAATACCAATACATGGTATTTAGATAAAGACTAGTATATATCAAACACAGTACCAGCTTGAAAGAGAAACTATAACTTCATACCACTACTTGAGCAAATCATGAACTACAGAGTAATTGCAGTAAAGAGACGAATCAGTATATGTTGATCAATAAGAGAGTTACAGCTATATACAAATGAAGGACTATATCCTTTATAAGATAACAAAGAAACATTAGCACTTGTACATATGAACAAATAGAACCAGCAGCCAACTAATAAAGAAAGTAGCATGTGCTATATGACGGGAACAATAACATCTATAAGACTAGGATAATTGCAACGATAACAGTAGGATCATGCCATCATTCGATCCAATCATTGCAGAACTAGTTGAGCGACAAATCAAGTATAACAGTAGTTCCATTGGTTCAGCCAATAAGTTAACAAAAGTTTAGTTCCTACTAATTTTGCAACTCGTGATAATAAAGAAAGCAGAGCTCGACATCACAGCAACAAAAGTGGTAGACTGGGAGCCTGGAACCATGCACATCAAATTGCAGAGCAGAAAAATAGCAGTACTACTTGGAGCAATAAGAAGCTCAGCGGACTGGGGCAACATTTGGAAGGAGACAAGCAAGTACTACAACAGCTAGCTAGGCTGAATTGAAGATTAGAAAAATCATATGTTGAGCATGATTATACACGTGAAGGGGAAGGGGTTCACGGCAGGGACCTTCGGGTCATGGCATGGCTTGCATCTCTCCTCCTCGTGTGCATTGGTTTGCATCCAATCCTTGCAGTCCAATCCATGGACGTCCCTCCCTCCCTGCATCTCTAGAACTGAGAAAAAAATCACAGAGGCTGTTTAACATTTGAGAGAGCGGACTATGGATACACCAAACTCCACCCTACCTAGCTCCCAAACTGAGAAAAAAAATCCATTCATATGCAGCAGCCCAAACTTGACTTTGAGTGAGCAGACTGATTAACATTTTTTTGTTGCGTCGAATTTTTCACAAATAGAAGTACTCCAGCAACTATCAGAATAAATCATAGAGGCTGGCCGAACTAATTGGCGCACTTAAATGATACCTGAGAGCAGCCTGATGAACACATTGTTGGAGAGGCACATCTAGCTAGTTTCATGTATATCAATTAAGCTACTAGCTTGGTTGCTTCTTTTAGCTAGCATACACGTGCGTGATTTGTTATAGCATACATAAACAAACACACGTTTCTTTTAGCTAGCTAGGCGGAATTGAAGATTGACCAAAATCACATTCATATCAAGCAATGTGAAGCATCATTATACAAGGAAAAAGGGGAACAGAGGAGTGCAGAGGGGCTCACCATGGGGATGCTTTAGCCGATGCAGTGCACCGCCGTCACGCCGTGGAGGGGGCCGCCGTCTCGCCGGAGTTTACCCGCCGCGTGCGTCTGCCCCGCAGCCACCGGGTGCAGGAGCACCGACCACGAGGCGGAGCCGCCCGTGGGACTTGCGGTGGGCGTCGAAGATGGTGGAGCAGAGTCGCCAGCGACACGCCGGAGTTGGAGGGGACGCCACCCTCAAAACCCTAGCCATGGGGAAGGGTCGTGGGTGATCTCTCGGGGCCACCAAAAGCGGATCTGGCCGGAGGGAAGGGAAGAGAGGCAGCAGGGGAGCACGGATCTATGCTGCGGGCCGGCGAGGGCCGCCAGAACACGCCGAAATCGAGCGGCGTAGACAGCGGCGGCGAGGGTTTCGTGGGTGGGGGGAGGGAGCAGGGAGAGACGAGGAAGAGAAGGAGAGGGGGAGGCGTGCGGTGGGTTTTTGTCTTGTTTTTCTTTTTCTTTTTCCCCTCCTTTTCTTTAGATGGGTGGATGTGGCATGTGGCGTGGAGAGATGGATGGATAGATGTGAGCCATGTCATCAATCCATACCACAACCGGTTCCACCAATGAGATTTAAGCTATTGCAATTGTATTTTCTCCTCTTATTCCGAGTAAACACTTATCAATTTTGGAGAAGTGCATCGGTCTAAATGGCTCGCTCCTACCCATGCTTCTCGACCGATCCGAGCCCGCCACGGTAGGGTGTGGTAAAGTTTTAGCGCGTTCCGGAGAAGCCTGACCGGAGGCCGCTTGTAATGCGAGCACCTGAAATGATATCCAGGAGTGGTATGTAGAACCATGTATGATGTATTCACGGTACGTGTAGGCCTAGTGCAACCAAAGGACGGGCAGGACCCACCACCCGGGGGTGTATGTACCTCGGCGGCATGCCGGATCTGGCCGTTAAAATCCACGGGAAATCATATGATGCCAGAAATCCTCAGGACCTGGCACGGTGTCATCATATGGCCCTTGTAATGTGTGGGAAAAGTTTGAGCGCGTTTCATAGAAGCCTGGCTGGAGGCCGCTTGTAAACTACACGATCTCCGAGGTAGTATATGGCTATAGAGAGAGAACTTGTCCAATTTGTGAAGGAAGTGTGTTGCCCGTTTCTCCGTTGACCTCGATACTTCTCGTGATCTCAAAGGGGGCCATCGCATGACAAGTGGCGGGACATGGCATTTTTCGGGGCCGCTTGCAATATTTGAGACATTTATTGCATTCGTAGGGTTTAAATGCGGGAAGTTACAGATCTGCATGGCGACCACCTGAAATGATGTCCATAAGTGGTTTGTCAAATCATATATGATGTCTTTGCAGTATGTGTAGGCCTAGTGCAACCAAAGGAGGGGCAGGCCCCACCCCCGAAGGGTGAATGTGCCTCAGCAACATGCCGGATCTAGCCATTAAAATCCACGAAAAATCATACTTTGCCGGAAATCCTCGAGACCTAGCACGGTGGCTTCATGTGGCCCTTGTAGGTTATGGTAAAAGTTTGAGCGCATTTCGCAGAAGCCTAACTGAAGGCCTCTTGTAAACTGCAACATTTCCGAGGTAGTATCTAGCTATCGAGAGAGAACATGCCCAGTTTTGTGAAGGAAGTGCGTTGCCCGTTGCTCCGGTGGCATTGCTACCCCCTAGGGCCCCTGTCCCGCCTAACCCTGGAGCGGTTGACCACGAGATCTAACCCTTTGACTTTCCATGGACGGGCTTTGACCAGTGGACCTCTCCACCCGGTTGTGTCAGGTCGGCGAAGAGGGACACCGGGGAGCAACATCCGGGCCAAACCCACAACTATGTCCCCTCCATGTAGACCCGACGCGTCCATTTCGCCCCTCCAGGTGCCGCAGGAGGCGCCGTCAGTTAGGGGGGCCACGCTCCGGAGATGCGTGTCGCCTCTTCGGACATGCCACAATACTTTCGGACTTGTGAGAAGCCGCGTACGCAAGATTTGCGGCATGCTAGCCCACGGAGGCTGTCGGACATGCCACACCACCACCCCGCATGTATGAGGGCCCGGTACGACGCTCCGGTGGCATTGATACCCCCCAGAGCCCCTGTCCCGCCTAACCCTGGAGCGGTTGACCACGAGATCTAGCCCTTTGACTTCCCACGGACGGGCTTTGACCAGTGGACCTCTCCACCCGGTTGTGTCAAGTCAGCCCAAAGGGACACCGGGGAGCAATATCCGGGCCAAACCCACAGCTACATCCACTCCGTGTAGACCCTACA
>NC_057803.1:727698525-727706581 GCF_018294505.1 Triticum aestivum | reverse complement strand
TGGCCCCCGTCCGGCCTTACCCTGGAGCGGTTGACCAGGAGATCTAGCCCTTTGACTTTCCACGGACGGGCTTTTGACCAGTGAACCTCTCCACCGGTTGTGTCAGGTCGGCCCAGAGGGACACCGGGGAGCAACATCCGGGCCAAACCCATAGCTAAATCCACTCCGTGTAGACCCGACGCGGCAGTTTCCCCCCTCCAGGTGTCGGCGGCGGCGCCGTCCGTGAGGGGGGCCACGCACCTGAGACGCGTGCCGCCTCTTCGGACATGCCACAACACCACCCGGTTGTGGTAGGTCATCCGATATATATATATAAATACTTGGGGGCAAAGTCCCCTTCGTATAAGAACCGATGCGGCTGTTCCCCATTCCAGGTGCCGGCTGGCGGCGGCACCATTCGTGAGGGGGGTCACACCGCTCTGTACAGAACCAAAAAATAATGTATGTATGCTTATTAACACGTACTATATGTAAGTTAGTCAAATAATAATATTTAAGAAAACATAAAATATAGCTATGAAAAAAAAGAAAAAAAGGAAAAAAAACTATGCCGACGGCAAAGCCGTCGGCATAGCTGCGGCCAGCGCAGATGGCCGGCGCGCCGCGGATCAGCGCAGATCGGACGCCGTTAGCCGCACGGCACGAGCGGGATCGCCGGGCCCACAACTATGCCGACGGCCCATGTATGCCGACGGCCGCTGTAGGCGTAACTTGGGATAAGCCGACGGCTCATCTAAGCCGACGGGGGCCGTCGGCATAGCTCGAGATAGCCTGATGGCTTTATTACACCGACGGCCTGGACATGGCTGTCGGCATAGCCCAGACTAGGCCGACGGGGGCCGTCGGCATATATATGGCCGTCGTCATACGGCCCTGTTCCGGTAGTGCGCAAATATTCCTTCACATATGTACATACGAGAAACCTCCGATCAATGATAATAAAATAAAACAGTTGGTTGAGCCTTCAGGTTGTCCATCACGTCTCCGCCGAAGTATGTGATACAATGTATAGTCTGAAAAGTGAAAACACGACAAAATGAGATACACTAAGATTTCTTATTTGGAGGAGGATGCAGCAGCCTATCTGATGAAGTATCACAGACCCTCAATCAGTCTAATGTGAATTGCTTGCGGGTTGTGTGCCACCAAAAGGATTAATTAGGAATTAGTGCAGTTTGAGTCCACAGTTGTCCAACGCTCAGGTAACATGTCTGTGCCCGCCATTGGATTGGACCAGGCCATAGGAAGACGATTTGTGGCACCCATGTGTGTGGAGGCATCGACGTCTAGGGGCATGCATTGCACGTGTGGCGAGGCTTCCGTGAGCTGCACTCGGGTGGGTTCCCATAACAAGGTCCGCACTCCTAGTGGCTGCCCATGCAGTCGTGCCCGGATCCCTTGTGGTGACGCCTTATGCAGCGGCCATGCCCGGGAAGGGAGACCTAGCGCCGCTGGTGTGCCTTGCTCCTCATGTTGGCGTGGCCTTGGCCAGATGTGTGGCTCCCAGATCGCCGAACTTTAGTGGCGGCCTCACTGCGGATTGCGGTGCCAATCAAAATGTCTACATGAGGGCCCCTTCCTTCACACCCTATGGTTGACTTTGGCAATGAGATGCGAACTATGTATGGCGGTTGATGCAGAGGTATGGTTGTGCACTGGCGGCTGCCACACATCGCATGTAGCTACTGGGATCGCAGCGAAGTGGTGGTGACAACACATGGGTGACGTCGATGATGGTGGTGCATCCAAAGAACTAGCGGCGATGTCTTGTGCGGTAGGTGATGGGGTAGAGGTACGTCCCAAAGATTGGCGATGTCATCCGTCTGTGGCAAGATATGCACGCGCTGCCAGACGCGGCTGGCAAGTGGGCAAGTGATGAAGAGGTGCATGGAGTCCTCGGGGAACATAGCACGACCAGGGCATATGTCCGTGGCGATGATCTGCTTGTGAGCAAGGTTGGCCCTGGTGTTGAGGCGGTCTTTGAAGAGTAGGCAAGCGAAAATTTTGATCTTGCGTGGAACCTTGGAGCGCCAAATGAGGGGAGCAAGGGGGTCGTTGTCCGGCCGTGTCACGAGGGCACCGTATGCATGCTTGGTGGAGAAGTCAAGTCCTCGATGCTTGGTGGAGAAGTCAAGTTCTGAATATGCAGGTTTTTTAGCCCTAGACCACCGTATTTCTTTGGAGTACACACATTTTTCGATGCAATAAGGAATTGAGCTCCAGAAACTGTATCTTCTCCCGCCCAAAAGAAAGCCCTACGGCGGGAGTCTATGGTTTTTAAGACCTTATTTGGAATACGGAAGACCGACATGAAGTAGGTGAGGAGGGAGTCGAGGACCACGGAAATGAGAATGAGTCGATCACCTTTGTCAAGCAGCTTAGCTTGCCACCCTGTCAGTAGTTTACGAGCGCGTTCTAGGAGAGGATCGAAGACATTGGGCGGAGGCTTAGTAGGGGAGAGAGGGAGGCTGAGGTAAGTTTGGGTAAGGGGGCGCAAGAGGAACCCATGGTGAGGGTGGTGGCTTTAGCAGTGATTTCATCTGTGTGTAGTGTGGCGAGGGTAGTTTTGGAGAAGTTGATGGTCATCCAAGTAGCATTGGCAAAGTTGTTTAAGATTACTCTTAGAGCTGCGGCGGCAACAGGTGAGGCAGTGGCAACTATGAGCGTATCAGCGTACTGCACAACAGTGGGGGAGATGAGAGAAAATGGGGTGGTGGAGAGCAGCATCCGTGTTCTTGAAGGTGAGTTGCCGGAGAAGGTCTGCGACGATGAGAAAGAGATAGGGGGAGATCGGGTCACCCTGCCATAGGCCTTTTTTGCAGTCTATCCAGTTTCTTGGGACCCCATTTAGGAGAATGGCCGTCTTGCCTGTGTGAAGTATGTTTTGGACCCAACTACCGAAAGTTTGGGAGAAGTCGCGGGCGAGGAGAATCTTGTCAAGTGCTGGCCATGCAACAGAATTGAAGGCTTTGCGAAAATCCAGTTTGAAGACCATAGTAGGCCTTTTCTTAGAGTGGCAGGAGCTAATGAGATTGGTTGTGAAACTGAAATTTTTAGCAATATTCCTCCCTGGGATAAAGCCAGTCTGAGTATCATGCACTAACATGGGAATGTGAGGTTTGAGGCGAGTGGTTAAGACTTTGGCGACAACTTTAATTGGGCAGTTTTCGAGCGACATGGGCCGGAATGCGTCGGGCGAGGTAGGCAAATCCTTTTCAGGAAGGAGGACGATGTGTGCTGGGTTAATGTGTTCCGTGTCCGCCACACCTTGATGAAGTTGGGAGAAAAAAGATAGAACGAAGCTTTTCACAAGGGGGCAGTAGGATCGGTAGAAGGAGGGCCCAAATCCATCAGGGTAGGGCTGGCCTGTGGATTCATTTGGAAGAACGCATTTTTGATTTCTGCTTCCGAGAAGGATTCATCTAAGATATGGAGGCCGTTCACATGGTTAGGGTAGATCTCGTGCAGTTCAAATGACCATGACGTATTAGCGAGAGTGCCAATTGGGAAAATGAAGAAGTCACGGAGGATCTTGGCTTTTTGATGATGAGATGTGAAGTCATGACCATTGTGAGTGAGAGTGAGGCAGAAATGGGGATGAATTTCGTGTTCTTCCCCCCAATTGATAGCTCGGGAAACCTTTGCTCGCCACCGCCAGTACATCATTTTCTCTTGGATCGTACACTTGAGCAAGGAGATGATGATCTTGTGAGCAAGGAGTTCTGATCGTGATAGAGCTCTGAGTTCTTCAGCATGATCAAGGGCCAAGATGGCGGATTTGCAGCGAGATTCGCGGAGTGGAGTAGGAATGCGAGAACGTGCCCAAGATTTGAGGTCAGCCCTAGATTTTTTTATAACTACTGCGAGGATGGCAGCAGAGTTTGTTGAAGAGGACGGTGAGGGGGAGAAACATTTTGTGATGATTTTGTTGCATGGTCAAAAGTTGGGCCAGCCAGGTTCGAATTTGAAAAAGTTAGAACGCGGAGTCGTAGTGGTGACGTGTATGATGAGGGGGACGTCATTAGAAGTAAAACGAGCAAGCGAGGGTAATGATGTGTTAGGAAATGCATCCGCCCAGGCGAGGTTAAAAAAAGCATGGTCAATATGTTCCATGGTGGGCGTTGATCGATTGTTGGACCACGTGAATTGGTGATCGAGGAGAAGCAATTCTAAAAGGGCTATGGTGTCGATAGCTTGGTTGAAATCGTTAGCTTCAGATCGGTGAAAAGAACTGTTGTTTTTATCGGAGGGGAAGCACAGAAGATTGAAATTGCCAACAATTAACCATGGGACCTCATCTGGTTGTGCGATCGAGAGAAGCTCATCACGGAAGAGTTGTTTAAGGGCACGGGTGGAGGGGGCGTAAATGTTGGTGATGGCGATGTTATGGGCGCAATCAGTTGAGCTTAGAATTAAGGTGGAGGAGAAGTTTAGATGGGAGAAAGAGATAACCTGGAGAGAAGAAGTGTTGACGGCTGAGATGGTGCCGCCAGCCGAGCCAACGGCGGGCAGCGAGAAGGCCTGATTGAGATGATGAGGTAAGAAGGATCGTAGCTTGGCGTCAGAGTAAGATTCAAGTATTTATTCTTGCAAGAGGGAAATGTGAGGTCTGGACGCGAGCAATTCAGATAGGACGGAGAAATTTGTCATCATCACCTAATCCATGTACATTCTAGGAGCAAATAGAGATTGCAGCGTTACTCATAGAAGTTTTTCAGACACCACATTCAGATGGTACATAGCACGGAAGGAGTACAATGTCTCTACAATAGCAGCAGATACATGGAGACGCAATAAAAGTTCTGAGATGACATGCGTAGATACGGTGAGCGAAAGGGCAACAATACATATGATGCGAAGAAGCTAGTGCGGACGGCCAGCAACTTCCAGTGGGGCCCCGACACCGAGGGGCCAGACATGTTTGGGGCGTCGACCATGGCGATTCCTCGTCACCAGAGTTCGCGGCCTCGGATGGAAGGATGGCATCGATGTGGCCGTCGTCCGCGCCACAGAGGAGCGTGATGGTGGCCAATTCTTCAGCATAGGCGGGGGGCGATCGGCCGCATCAAGGCGTGCGTCCTGGATGGCAATGCTAATGGTTGTGCTGACGTCGGAGGCAGAAAGGTGGGCGGCCTTGTCTTTGACAACCTTGGTGGGCATGGGGAGTACTTGGCCTCCTTGCCAATGAGGCACGCACTATGGTGCAACTTGTCCTTGGAGAAAGAGTGGTCGCAAGCTGACCGGCGGCGCTCCTTGCGAATGGTGCACTCATGGGTGTCGAGATCCTGGGGAGGGAGAGCTGTGTCCGGTGCATTAGCAGTCGTGTTAGAGGAAGCAAAGGTTATAGGAGTTGATTGAACAGGTGTAGGTGAGGGGGAGGATTACCGTTGGCACGTGAAGATTCTCCAACGAGAACATGAAGGTTGTGGGAGCGGGGGGTGATATGGCGGGCGGGACGAATGCGGAGAAAGACGACGTGGTAGAAGGCAGCACAAGGCCACCAACCGGCGCAACCGCCCCCTGGTGAACGTGTGGAGCAGGTGGGGAAACAGCAGCCACCCTGGGCACCGGATGGGTTACAGGTTGGGGCAGCACGGCGCCCACAGGTGCGTCTCCAGCGTATCTATAATTTATGATGTATTCATGCCATGTTTACAATAGATTTATATTATTTTGGTATGATTTTATTAGAACTAACTCGGACAGACATTGTTTTCTGCAGAACTACCGTGGTGTCGTTTTTGTGCAGAAATAAAAGTTCTCAAAATGCGCTGAAAATCAATGGAGAAGGGCACCCCCTTAGGGCGCGCCCCCTGCCTCGTGGGCCCCACGAGGGTGAAGGGCCCCACGAGGGGAGTCCCGTGGGCCCCACGAGGGTGAAGGGCACCCCCCCTAGGGCGCGCCCCCTGCCTCGTGGACTCTCCATTGGGCCCCCTGACTTGTTATAAATACCCAAACTCAGAAGGTAAGCTAGATCGGAAGTTCCACCGCCGCAAGCCTCTAAAGCCATTAGAAATAAATCTAGGCCCTCTCTGGCACCCTGCCAGAGGGGGCCATCATCACCGGAGGCCATGGGGGAGGATACCGGAGGGGCCATCATTGCCATGAAGACCAAGTACCAAAGGGAGAACCTCCCCCCATCCAGGGGGGAGGCCATGGAGGAAGAAGCACAAGGGGGAGAACCTCTCCTCCTCTCTCTCGGTGGCGTCGGAGTGCCATCGGGAGGGGAATCATCGCCGCGGTGATCGTCTTCATCAACATCACCATCCTCATCTCTTTTACGCGGTCCACTCTTCCGCACCCCGCTGTAATCCCTACTTGAACTTGTTGCTTTATGCCACATATTATGATCCAATGATGTGTTGCCATCCTATGATGTTTTGAGTAGATATCCTTTGTCTTTGGGTTGATTGATGATCTAAATTGGTACATGTTGTATGTTTTATTTTTGTGCTATCCTATTGTGTGCCCTCCGTGTCGCACAAGCGTGAGGGATTCCCGTTGTAGGGTGTTGCAATACGTTCATGATTCGCTTATAGTGGGTTGCTTGAGTGACATAATCATAAACCAGAGTAAGGGGGTTGTTGCGTATGGGATCAAGGGGACATGATATGTTAAATGTTATGGTTGGGTTTTACCTTAATGATCTTTAGTAGTTGTGTATGCTTGCTAGAGTTCCAATCATAAGTGCATATGATCCAAGAAGAAAAAGTATGTTAGCTTATGCCTCTTCCTCATATGAAATTGCAATAGTAATTACCGTTCTTGTTAGTAATTGCCTAGGAAAACTACGCACACCAACCTATCATTATTCCACACTCGCTATTTATAATATTTAAGTAATATATTCTAACTCTATGATAATAGCACCTAATTTTATATTTTAGCTCTCCGATAACATGCAAAGTTATCCTCTTCATACCCATAACGTAGTCTTATTTCTCGTTTCTAGTTGGAAGCAAACATTCGGTGTACCTAGAGTCCTATCAATGGAAGATAGGACTTGAGAGAATATTGATCTTGCGTTTACCTCCTTGTGGGTTCGACACTCCATACTTATCACTTCCACCTTTGGGAATTGCTTCGATGATTCCCTCCACTTGGGGATTATCACTCAGCATGCAGGAGGGAGACGTGCATGGCCTCAGAGCCGGCAGAGTCATCATCAGAGACGACAAAAGGGATCCCTGCAGAGCTAGGTGGTGGGTGTGCAGGCGATAGAGTAGATAACTCCATTGCGCCGTCAGGTGAAGCAGTTGGGACACATGCACTAGAGATATGGCGGTGGGCAATGTTGTTAGGAGAGAGGGGTGGCAAGCCACGCTGGGATAGAGGGGCAGAGTCTCTATCAGAGGAGTTTCCATCAAAGGGATTAGCATCGTCGTCGTGGTGCCAGCGTGAGACTTCAACCACCTTGGCTATTTTGATCTCATTTATGGGGGGAGCTGGATGACAAGGCCAGGAGGAGCCGGCTTGCCTGACTGGTGCAGGACAAGGGCTCGGACTGAGGTGTAGTCGATGCCATGGAGATAGAAGTCATCGACCACGTAGACATCCCCAAGGAACACGAGGGCGAAGCGAATGCCATCATTGTGCCAGAGCTCGTGTGGGAATTCAGAGACCTCGATCTCTGCGAGATCGGTGTAGATGGCAATGGATCGGTCTGCATGCTCGACATACTCTATAGTAACCACATTGCCCTCAAAATCAATGGGGCAGTGGCGGATGAAATCTTCCCATGCGGCAGGAGTGTGGAAGGTGATGCATGCGACCCCGCGCCACGACCCACCCATGATGAAGGTCGGGTTGCCGCAGGTGTGCTGGATGGCGCGGTGAATGAGCGGAGTGGGGTTTGGTTCAGGGTTTTGGAGATGTGCGAAAGCGAAGCGTCGATGGCAGTGCACAAGGCATGGAGGTGCAGCAATGAGAGGCGTGTCATCGTAGGGTGGAAGCATATCAGCCTCGCGCTCCGTGCGAGGCAGCTCCTCATCCGGCTCGGAGTCGGAGACGTGTGACTCAGTCCTTGTGAACTATGATGCAATAAAAATGTCGGAGA